>NC_142524.1:1697500-1907500 GCF_964205215.1 Stylophora pistillata | reverse complement strand
GTAAATAGAGCACGTCCCACGTCTTGATTACAATGGAGACGCCATTTTGTTTAGCTGTGTGCAGGGTCGTGATCACGTGACGACGCAAAAACCATAACAAAGAGTTGTTTCTTTGAAGTTTGCCGGGTTTCATAACCAGTTCCCTCTTCTAACTATGTCTTGTAAGACAATGTCCCCAGGGGCTCTTCCTGCCCTAACTTGAAACCGACCCACAGCCCCTGGGTCTCCGAGGATAGGCAATAACCCGAGTAATTAATAACCTGAGTAATTAAGCGAGTACAATTCTACCTCTATGGCCTGGCGAAAAATCCCCTAAACCAACTACAGACCGATCGCACAAGAGCAAAATGTTTGGTGGATTACGAAAGAAAATATTGAAATCGCCATTGACGTAAAACTCATTTCAACTGTGCTAACTAAGAAAGGCTGCTCTTATGGATAAAAATCTTTCTACGAAGGTACCATTTCAAAGTATTATATTTTACACGAAAGTCATTCTCTACAACTGAGGTACGTTATCATATGGGTGATAATGATAAAGGTAAAAGTAACGGGTAAAATCTTGATAATGTAGAAGTTCTTCAGGTTTTCCAGATCTTTACACTATAACTGTCTTATAGCCCGTGTAAAAGGGCAAGTGTTGCATTTTTTCCTTCCAATTTCACATTTCTACGTATTACGGGTGTTATCGATTAGTATGCAAATCAATTAGTTAAGAATTCGTTAACTGGTTATTTGTACAATCACATTGTTACATGTGAAAGTTCAAAGTTCATCAATGTTCAGAGTTCACGCAGTTAGATTGCGAATTCAAACTCCTTTTTCTAGTTCACGAATGATGTCTGCCATGCTGGGTCTTGCTGTAGGATCTGGTTGCAAACATCCTCTGATAAGAGCTCGAATACCGCGGTTTGTAACCATGGCAACTTGTTCCGTTCGCCGTTCAGGGTCTGGCAGTTTTCTAATGCAGATCTCACAGAGAAGAACGCCAAAACTATATACATCCACCTGAGCAATGAAAAATAAACGATAAGAATAGAAACGTACTCTCTTTGTCGGCAACGATTGGCTCCATTAGATATATATATTATTGATCTCCTTCTTAGACATTTTTAACTTCCTCCTACCGCCTTCATGGCTACCACCAGCTATTTCCTCACAAATGATCGACCGATTTGCTTCTGATCCCTGCAAAAAGCAGAGCAAGCTTCGCCACAAGCTCGCTGTACATGAGACCATTGACAGAGGACTCGACCAGTCATCCGTCCTTAGGATACATTTTCAGTTTCTTTCAGACAACAGACATTAGTTTTTGGACGCCCGTGGCGAGCGTTAACATCTTAGCACGAGTATCCGAGAATGCAAAAAACAAGTGCAAGCCTGAAAAATGATAATGAAACTCAAATCAGACATACCTTTACAGTCTGATTCCTTGTAAGTGCCTCAGGTGCACTGTATATCCTAGCACCAGGAAAGGGTGTCATGGTTTGCTGCACAAACTTAGCTGTGCCATAATCTGACACTTTGCCTCGCCATTGGTCACCATGTCGCCATAGTAACACATTGGCACTGCTTATGTCGCGGTGAATGATGGGTGATGGTTCCCTTTGATGAAGGTAGTTCAAAGCTCGAGCCACGTCCAGAGAAAGGACAGACACCTCAGTTAGAGAAAGAGATCGCTGTTGTAACAGTGCTCGTAAATTTGATGCCATGAGTTCTGTTACGAACAAAGGACCCTCTTCCTCGTTTGTTGCTCCAATGAACTGAAGTAAACAAGGATGGCGGCATCTTGAAGCCATGTTCATTTCTCGCTCAAACATTTCACGGTTATGATCAGAGACAATCAAATCATGGATCTGTTTGACGGCGACAGCACAGCCACAATATCTACCCTCGACAACTCTTCCCCAGGCTCCTTCGCCAAGGCATTTGTCCGTAAGCTGAATTTGATCACGTGATATGATCCAGTCAGGTGACTGTTGGCATGAACGTTCGTTTAAGGTTTGCTGAGCTTCTGAGAGTGTTGTTTCAAGTTCATTTAATTCCTGTTCTTTCTCCGTTTGTTGTTCCAGCAAAGAATTGACTAGTTCCTGTAAATTGGCGATCTGCTCATCTTTTTCATGTAGCCGTCCACTAACATTAGTCAGTTGCAGAGAAATTTCCCTCAGTTGCACATCTCCCTCATGTAGCTGCTCTTGAACATTTGTCAACTGCTGTGTTCTTTCTCTCAATTGTTCATCTCTCTCGTGTAGCTGCTCACCTCTCTCATGTAGCTGTCCCTGAACAAGTTCCAACTGCTGTGTGTTTTCTCTCAGTTGCTTATCCCTCTCATGTAGCTGCCCTTTAACATTTGTCAACTGCTGTGTGATTTCTCTCAATTGTTCATCTCTCTCGTGTAGCTGCTCATCTCTCTCATGTAGCTGTCCCTGAATAAGTGTCAACTGCTGTGTGTTTTCTCTTAGTTGCTTATCCCTCTCATGTAGCTGCCCTTTAACATTTGTCAACTGCTGTGTGTTTTCTCTCAGTTGCTTATCCCTCTCATGTAGCTGCCCTTGAACATTTGTCAACTGCTGTGTGTTTTCTCTCAATTGTTTATCTCTCTCGTGTAGCTGCTCACCTCTCTCATGTAGCTGTCCCTGAACAAGTTTCAACTGCTGTGTGTTTTCTCTCAGTTGCTTATCCCTCTCATGTAGCTGCCCTTGAACATTTGTCAACTGCTGTGTGATTTCTCTCAATTGTTCATCTCTCTCGTGTAGCTGCTCATCTCTCTCATGTAGCTGTCCCTGAATAAGTGTCAACTGCTGTGTGTTTTCTCTTAGTTGCTTATCCCTCTCATGTAGCTGCCCTTTAACATTTGTCAACTGCTGTGTGTTTTCTCTCAGTTGCTTATCCCTCTCATGTAGCTGCCCTTGAACATTTGTCAACTGCTGTGTGTTTTCTCTCAATTGTTCATCTCTCTCGTGTAGCTGCTCATTTCTCTCATGTAGCTGTCCCTGAATAAGTGTCAACTGCTGTGTGTTTTCTCTTAGTTGCTTATCCCTCTCATGTAGCTGCCCTTGAACATTTGTCAACTGCTGTGTTCTTTTTCTCAATTGTTCATCTCTCTCATGTAGCTGTCCCTGAATAAGTGTCAACTGCTGAGTGTTCTCTCTCTGTTGCGTTTCTCTCTCCTGTAGTTGCCCTCGAAGATTCTCTAACTCTTGTTTCATCTTCCTCAGCAGTTCTTCTCTTTTTCTAGGGCGCCCTTCATCCTTGCTACATCTCCTTTCTGCATTTCTTTCGGGTAGCACTTTCACAACGTCAAGATGACCCTTCATAGCGGCGGCTAACAAAGGCGTACAGCCCTCAACAACTTTGCCTTCTATTCTAATTGTCCCTTGGGCTTCAATATCTGCATTTCGATCGATTAATATTTTCGCAACGTCAAGTGCACCTTCTAGAGCTGCGACGATCAAGGGTGTACAACCCTCAAAAAGTAAGTCATCAGTCTTTACCGTTGCTCGAGCCTCGATGTCTGCATTTCGTTCGATTAACAGTTTCATAACATCAGGTTTATCACGAAGAGCTGCGACGATCAAGGGTGTACAGCCCTCAAAAAGTACGTCATCATTCTTTACCGTTGCTCGAGCCTCGATGTCTGCATTTCGTTCGATTAACAGTTTCATAACATCAAGGTTATCATCAAGAGCTGCGAGGATCAAGGGTGTACAACCCTCAAAAAGTACGTCATCAGTCTTTACCGTTGTTCGAGACTCAATGTCTGCATTTCGTTCGATTAACAGTTTCATAACATTAGGTTTATCATGAAGAGCTGCGGCGATCAAGGGTGTACAACCCTCAAAAAGTTCTTCATCAGTCTTTGCTGTTGCTCGAGCCTCGATGTCTGCATTTCGTTCGATTAACAGTTTCATAACATCAGGTTTATCACGAAGAGCTGCGACGATCAAGGGTGTACAACCCTCAAAAAGTACGTCATCAGTCTTTACCGTTGCTCGAGCCTCGATGTCTGCATTTCGTTCGATTAACAGTTTCATAACATCGGGTTTATCACGAAGAGCTGCGAGGATCAAGGGTGTACAACCCTCAAAAAGTACGTCATCAGTCTTTACCGTTGTTCGAGCCTCGATGTCTGCATTTAGTTCGATTAACAGTTTCATAACATCAGGTTTATCACGAAGAGCTGCGACGATCAAGGGTGTACAACCCTCAAAAAGTACGCCATCATTCTTTACCGTTGTTCGAGCCTCGATGTCTGCATTTCGTTCGATTAACAGTTTCATAACATCAGGTTTATCACGAAGAGCCGCGACGATCAAGGGTGTACAACCCTCAAAAAGTACGTCATCATTCTTTACCGTTGCTCGAGCCTCGATGTCTGCATTTCGTTCGATTAACAGTTTCATAACATAGGGTTTATCACGAAGAGCTGCGACGATCAAGGGTGTACAACCCTCAAAAAGTACGTCATCAGTCTTTACCGTTGCTCGAGCCTCGATGTCTGCATTTCGTTCGATTAACAGTTCCATAACATCAGGGTTATCATCAAGAGCTGCGACGATCAAGGGTGTACAACCCTCAAAAAGTATGTCATCATTTTTTACCGTTGCTCGAGCCTCGATGTCTGCATTTAGTTCGATTAACAGTTTCATAACATCAAGGTTATCCTCAAGAGCTGCGACGATCAAGGGTGTACAACCCTCAAAAAGTACGTCATCATTCTTTACCGTTGCTCGAGCCTCGATGTCTGCATTTCGTTCGATTAACAGTTTCATAACATCAGGTCTACCATACAGAGCTGCGACGATCAAGGGTGTACAACCCTCATAAAGTTCTTTATAAGTCTTTACCGTTGCTCGAGCCTCGATGTCTACATGTCGTTCGATTAATATTTTCACAACATCAAGATGATTTATATACATAGCGGCAAACAAAGGCGAGAAATCGATAAAAACTGATCCGTCCTCACTTTCTATTGATCCTCGAGCGTCAATGTTTGCATTTTGTTTGATTAAGAATTTTACAACAGCAAGATGGCTGTTATAAGCAGCAGCAAGCAAAGCTGTACTCTCAATAGCTAAGTCTTCATCCACATCCATGAGCGTTCCTTTAGCATCGATGTCTGCTTCGTACTTTACAAGGATCTTCACCGAATCCAGGTGTCCATTAAAAGCAGCGATGATGAGAGGAGTGGCGATGTGGCCGCCATCTTCTGTCTTTGTTTCCAAAGCAGTTTTTCGATGGTCAGCCCTCAGCCGCTTTAAGAGACCTTTCAGATCAGGAGAACCGTCGCGAGCAGCGTGATAAACTTTAGTGACAGTATTCATCATGGATACCTCATTAGCCATTTCACAAAACACACGCTTGGGAAACTTAGAGTTTTTACTAAGGTTTGCTTGTAAGACAATACATTTATATCAGACAAAATAGGATACAGCAGTTTTATGAGGTCGTAAACTGCTTGCGCATATTAACAGATTGAATTTCACTCTACAATTATCAACATTAATACTGATGTATATGAGAACGATCCTTCGCAGTAAAGCACTATTTGAGCAATAGTGAAAATCAGACCTGAAAAAAATTTCAGGCCTGTACGGGATTCGAACCACTGACCTCTGCGATACTAGTCCAGCGCTCTACCAATTGAGCTAACAAGCCAACTGGGAGCAGGCCATCAAATTAATTCGATATAAACCCGTAGATGATAAATCAAACAACAACAAACATATGAAACATATGTGTGAACTGCGGTTATGAGACGTATATCATCTACGGGTTTATATCATCATCTACGGGTTTATATTATCATCTACGGGTTTATATCGAATTAATTTGATGGCCTGCTCCCAGTTGGCTTGTTAGCTCAATTGGTAGAGCGCTGCACTAGTATCGCAGAGGTCAGTGGTTCGAATCCCGTACAGGCCTGAAATTTTTTTCAGGTCTGATTTTCACTATTGCTCAAATAGTGCTTTACTGCGAAGGATCGTTCTCATATACGTCTCATAACCGCAGTTCACACATATGTTTCATATGTTTGTTGTTGATTAATACTGATGAATAAATTTTATTGTTTTGGAGATCAAGTCTTAGCAATTCCGAGACTTTTGGGGCGAATTATGTTCATAAATGTACTTTTTATTTCAGTTTGATTAATCACTGAGGATATGCATTTGGTACTGTCATGGATGTCATCATGTAAAAGGTCATGTAAAACGTCATCATGTAAAAGATCTCCTAGAAGAGCAGGAAATGATTCGCATTTTTGCCCAGAGGGTATTTGCTTCGGAGGGGGGAGGGAAGGGGAGAGAAGTTTTTCCGATTTCATTGGCATCTGAGAACATTTCCATCAGCAAATGTGGCCTCGTCTCAAGATACATTAAGACGATTTTAGAGAGCATGTATTCGGATGGGCCAATTTTCGCTTGCCTTCTTGACACGTTGAATCATTCGAAGCCGGGTGGTGTCAAAGTCAATGAGTTTTGCATTTATCTGTTCGAGTTTATCCCACAGTAATCAACTATACAGGTTTAGAATGCACCTTCAACCTTAAACCTAACTCTTCTACAGGCTCAGATCAATTCCAAACTTCAAGACTCTTCCTACTCTTGACCGAGCCTTTGTAGTCGCCGCATCAAAGCTGTGGAATAATCTTCCGTTAGATCTTAGATACACCTCCGATTTTGAAGTTTTTAAACGTAATTTGAAGATTCACCTTTTCAAAAAACCTTTTCCGACATAGAACTGTAATTTATAGACTTGATAATTATTCATTCGTGTAATTTTGACTATAAATTGTTATGTTTTACATATTGTATTCTACCTTTTCATATTTAATTGTATGAGAGATGACAAATAATTAGGAGCTGTACCATTAATTGCTTTGTGAGTGATTATAATAATCTTATATTCTATTCTAAACGTTACCGGTAGCCAGTATAATATTTGTATAATTAACAATTATTCCACGAGCGCGCGTTGGATATGAGATGATAGATAGCCAACGAGGCGCGTAGCGCCGAGTTGGCTATAATCATCTCATATCCAACAGGCGCGAGTGGAATAATTGTTTTATTAAAAACGCTAAATCAAATTATTAAATTTTTAGCTCCCGTTTAATTTTAAGCTGACATGTACGCCTACCATATTTGTAGATTATGGTATATTGGCTGATATACCATAATGGCTAAGCCAATAAAAATTCTTGAATTGCATTATCCAATGATCTATTTTTTAATAATCATTATTATTAAAAACTAGATCATTGGATAATGGAATTCAAGACTTTTTATTGGCTTAGCCATTATGGTATATGAGCCAATATACCATAATCTACAAATATAGTAAGCGTACGCGTCAGCTAAAAATCAAAAGGGAGCTAAAAAATCCGGTTTCTTCTCACAAAATAATCATTTCTTGGGGGCGTTTTTAATAAAACAATTATTCCACTCGCGCTTGTAGGATATGAGATGATTATAGCCAACTCAGCGCTACGCGCCTCGTTGGCTATCTATTATCTCATATCCAACGCGCGCTCGTGGAATAATTGTTAAGTGAGATATGGCAATACCGTGGTGTTAGATATAGGACTCTTGCAGCTACGTTTTGAACACGCTGCAGTTTAGTGAGAGCGCAGTAGAGTAGTCCGTATGAAAGTGAGTCGCAATAGTCCAATCTGCTTGTGATGAAAGCGTGGACTAATTTCTCGGCAGATTCCATAATTAGATATTTTTTGACGCGTCTAATATTGTGTAGATGAAAAATAGCACCCCTGCAAGTTTTGGTTAGTTAAAGTTCAGGTTGAAATGGCAGTCAAACTAGGCCCCTAAGTTTCTAAGGGGTTCCGAACTGGGAGAGATATAATACATTATTACACGACTCGGGAAGTCAGAGGGCCAATAACTAAAATCAACCAATCAAAATGCTCTATTGCCGGGCAATATTCTCTCAGTATTGGACCGGGCACTGTCCCGAATGGTCCCGAATGATACCGCACTTGTGTCCCTTTGAACTTCAGTCGTACAATAAATCTCTTATTAACCAAGCTTGCTCGGGACCGTACTGGAAGAATTTGGGCCCTCGGTCTTTTTTGTACGGACCTCGGTGCGCTCGGTCCGTACTGTCAAGACCTCGGGCTGATATTCTCCCAGTACGGCCCTCGCGCTTGGTGAATAAGATATATGTAATATTTTCTATGACACTATAAAGAACGGTGTCATCAGCAAAAAGACGGATTGAGGATGTAGAATTATCACCCATATCATTAATATATAAAAGGAACATCAGTGGCCCCAACACAGTTCCTTGAGGCACCCCAGACGATAGATGAGCAGGATTCGACGAGGTGCCATCGACTACCACAGTTTGTTCCCTGCATGTTAACCAGTTTTGCATCAGTCTGCTCGAGTTCATCTTACAAAATCGTTCATTGGAAAAATATATACATTTGATCTCACTTTAGAGAGTCGTTCAGGTTGAAGTTAGGTTAGGGAAAGATTCCAATTTGTCTTAAAATTTCAACGAAATTTTCCTTCCGTGACAGACGTGGTAAGTGGGAACGGAGCGGGGAGGGGGGCGGGAGGGTGGCTGGGCATTTTATAGTAAGCGGTCACTAAGCACACATTCAAGATGGCGGTTGCACTGTACTCATCTACAACTAGGTACATGTTACTGATATGCGTTAAATTTGGGACCCTTTATTCTACTATTCCAGCTTTCATGATAAAAGGTATTATGAATTACTTTAGACTCATCTTGAGACAAATACTTATTTAAATTCAACAAACAAACCTCGAAACCTCCAAGAGCGAGGCGTGCTGATAGTAACTAACTCCAATTTCCATGTTTTATTAACTGGGCCCTGAAAAGCTGGCAGGGTATTTCATATATATATATATATGTTATTGACCAGCATAGGTCGGTCCGTATTGGGAAAAACTGTGCCCACTGTCTTGAGTACCACACTCGGCCCACGGCCTCGGGCGGTATCCAAGACCTCGGGCACAGTTTTTCCCAATACGAACCGACTTATGCTAGTCAATAACATTTTTATTTTTTTCTTACACATAAAAAAATGATCGCTATAAGAACTCAAATGATGTAGGGCTACAATTACGAGTTTAATTATGGGAAAATCCTCCATTAACTTAACAATTTATTAGCGAGTGGATGATAAAGATAACAGACGTTATCCCCCCCCCCCCCCCAAAAAAAAGAGAAAGCTTTCACCGAAACATTTTTACTTGTAAAGGTAACTTAAAAGGCTTCTGAGGAAACTTTGAAACATTTTTTGTAAGTAATTGTCATGAAGAATTGTCAATTGAAGAGAAAAAGCGTATGTGTTTTAATAAGCAACCGTACTGGTATGACAAACACTCACAAGCTAAATGACTGCAACGATCTTCTCGTAAAAAAAAAAAAATACTCGGAGATCTTAGGAAAAGTTTTGTTTATTTCCAAAGATAATTAATCTTCGAAGATTTACCTCTGTTCCGTCTTAAAATGTCACGGAAAGTCAAATTGTAGGTGAATGCAAATGTGTGCTTTGGAGTTGTCAGTCTGCTTGTTTGTTCTCTGCACTGGTGCGTGTAAATCGGTTTTTCTTTCACTGAAAAGCTGAAGTCAATGAGACTCTTTCCAGCTAGGCAAAATGGGATTTAATGCGACTTTTATTCACTGAATTCCTTTGTTACTGTTGTGAAGTTTTCGGTAGAAATGTCCAAATTCAAGGGAATTGCAAAGGATAGGTGAAAGAGTATTTATAGAACCCAAAACTTTGCTCAATGTGTCAAAAATGAACAAATTGTGTTGAAGAATTCAGGTATTAACGATTGAGAGTCACATTGATTAATGTAGTCATTAACTGCATCTATCTCTCGTTTTAATTTTCTGAGTTACTTTTTGTGAAGGATTATTAATCAACAAATTGTTTCTAGGCCGCGTTTCAATCTTTTTATAAACAAATGTAGTACCACAAAATTTATTTAAAAATAATTTTTGCCAAAAAAACCAAAGTGATTTGAGAGCGAGAGAAAAGAAAGAATTAATATTATTTATTGCCAAAAGGTCATGACCAAAGTCTGCTCAAAAATTCTGCCCAGCTGGTAAAATGAGATAAATCTGTGAAAAATTGCAACAAAGCTTGAGATGTTCTGTAAAGGGACTCAAGCAAAATGAATACCGCCCACTGTGAGCGGGCCAGATGGGGTGAATACTGCCTGCTCTCAGAACCAATGAGATTGCAGGATTTGTAGAAAACTGCCCACTCATGAACTGAGGAAAAAAATAAGGTAATTTATTTCTCCATTGTAAGTCATTTATTTGTCATTCCTTTTTTTTTTTTTCAGAATAATTGATATATGATGTGCTGATGATTTTAAGAGGATAAAAAATGTGGATGTTTGGTTTCTTTGGAATGAGAACTCTGACTTCACATTTTCGACCCCAATTTGTGCTTCCATGGATGACTCGCAAGTTGTCTGCACGCACATACCAAAATTTCAGTCTTATATTCAGTGCTTTGTGGGCATCAAGCAGATTTAGAAAAGTATCAGTGGACAGTAAAAGTGTCTTAGTGTCTCCTCCAGCCTTGGAATATTCAACAGATCTCAAGTCCCTCCGTCCAACCAATTGAAAATGATCATTCAGAGAAAAATCGATGCACTGGAAACGGTTGACAAGCAACTTGATTTTCTCATGGAGGTTAAATATATGACTGATGTTGTGAATCGCATCGCTATACTCTTTAATATTGCAAAGATCATAGAAAAAGATAAAGAACAGAAGAAGGTTCTGAAACAAGAGAAAAGTAAGGCCTACATTGAATTACTGGATAGTATTTTGGAGAAACTACACAGATGCCTACCTCAGAATCTTGCTGTTTTGATGTGGAGCCTAGGAATGAATGGAGAAAAACATAAAAAACTGCTCCAACTCTGTGAGAAAAAGATCCTGTCTTGTGGCATGTCAGTTTTTAACAATGAAAACATCTTTCAGATTTTGAATGGATGCGCAAACCTCAACATGACAAAAAGTCCAATATTTCCGAAGTTTGAACAAGCCTTTTTAAATGGTGATGTTAAAATTAGCGATCTTGCGGATCATCATCTGTCTGGGATATTATATTCATTTGCCATAGCTGGTAATGGTTCTGTAGAGTTATTTGAAGCTTTGTTGGAAGAATTTCTGTCGAGAGACATGACTTCAATGAACAGTCACCCTATAGCAGAGTTTGTCTGGTCATTCGCAAAGAAGGAACAGGAAGCTGATGAACTGTTTGACAAAGTTGAGGCAGAAGTAATAAGCAGAGACATGATGGATTTAAACAAAACTGATTTTGTTAAAATTCTATGGGCATTTGGGAAAGCTGAGAAAGGTAGCAAGGAATTTTTCCAGTCATTGGATCATAAAATTGCCTCCATGGGTGTGAGGCATTTATGCAATGCTGAAATCTTGGATATTGTTTGGAGTTTCAGTAAGAGACATTTTTCAGGAGCGATATTTGATGTTGTCAAGGATGAGTTGTTTCAACGTGGTGTTCAAACACTCCACACACATGAACTTGTGTTGATCCTACTTTCATTCTTTTCTGCTCAGAGACATGATGACAAATTAATCAGTGAAATTGAGGACGTGTTGTGCATTAGGAGTGTAAAACATATTGCCAGTGCTCAGTTATGCCAGCTTGCATGGTGTCTGGCAAGAACAGAGAAGTCAGATAGTGGGCTCTTTGACTCAATTGAAGCCGTAGTATCTCAGCGTGGCATCAGTGTGTTTTATAAAGAAGAAAAACTGTTGCTCTTGCAAGGATTTGTTGAGGCCAACAAAGGAAGCAAAAAGTTTTACCAACTTTTATGTTCTTCACTTTTAGCCAACAAATTGTCTGATTTTAGTGAAAGAGATATACAGCAATTTGCTTGGTGTCTCTCTCATGTAGATATTGAAACAGGAGCAATCTTTGACACCCTGGAAAAAGAAATCTTCAATAATGAGAAATATCAGTTTACTGAGAAGCAGCTGATTTCTATAAAGAGGAGCTTTGAAAAAGTTGGAAAAGGAACAAAGGAACTGTTTGAATTTGAATTGTAAGGTTAAGTAGAATGCTTTATTCTGTCTTTTCTCAACAAAACCATAAGCAAAAGGAACCTAGAAGGAATAAAGGGTGAAGCCCACCTGCTCTCCTTGGACACACCCATTTAATGTTTCCTTCAGAACTTACTGATCAATCAGTGGTTTAAAAACAACAACAACAACAACAACAAAAAACAGTGAGCTAATTATGATAATGAAAACATTAGAGATTCAAATGTAAACCATTTTAGCAAAAGGGTGTTTGAAGGGCTCAGTCAGAAAACAGGGGGGAAGGGGTGGGGGGGAGATGTTGTCCTCATTGTGTACACCACTGCCAAACATGTTTTGTGACTCAATCATCTTAGACTGGCAACTGTAATTTAAACACTGGTAATAGTCAAAGTAAGACGAACTCATAATTTGCCAGTATACCTGCTGGTAAATATTAATGAGTTTCCAGTATCTTATCTGTCATGATCAAGTGGACCTTAGCTACTGATTTAATGAATGATCATGTGATGCAGAGGTGCAGAACAGTTAGTATGTGTAAGTTTTTGTCATTGAAATACAATAATAAGGCAAGTTTGAGCAAAATAACAAGATTTGTCCATAGCAAGCTGAGAGCCAAAGACTAAACCAAAAGGTGTAGCAATTTATTCTTGTGCCAGACTCTGTCAAATTGTGATATCTTTCAATTGTGGACTTTTTATTGGAGCAGTATTCGTAGACCATGCAGGAAACTCTTGACTCATGAAAAAGAAAAAAAACTGTATCAGTGATAATTTTTAATAGCCCATTTCCGAATTACAGTTGGTCTCTATTTCAAAACGAGGCCTGGTGCTCAACCATTCTTGTGAAAATGAGTTTAATTTGCATGTGAATGAAAACTTATTATCTTATGAGAGGATGAGCACCAAGACTCGTTTTCAAAATGAGGCCAAGGGTAATTAGGAAATGGGCTATTGATAAGCAGGTATAATTATAGCACATATTTAATTGAGTGTCAACATTTATCTTATTATAGTTTCAAGCCAAATTTTATTAACCTACAATCAGTGACAAAATTGTTGACACTTGGACCTTTTCAACCCCCTATTACTTCAATTTTATCAATTTTGCCCGTGTCAAGTTAACACATTTGCCCCCTCGTTATTTCAAAATATTTACCTCTTGAGAATGATTTAGACTGCGGTAGAAACAGGAATGTTATTCTGCACATGAAAGGAAGTCTTCAAAATAATTGTGTGTCAACTAATTGATGATGATTGTGGATTGATGCATAATGAAAACAAATTGGAAATATTCATTATATTTAGAAACGAGTTAAGTAGTTTTACCCTCCTAACACATTTTAAAGGTCGCTGAGAGCAGTTGACAAAAATATGCCAGCCCAGCAGTTTTACTTGAAAGTCTGTCGATTTATGGGTAGCTACAGTCCCGTATGTAACATCACAGTTTTCGAATGCTACAAAAAAAGATATTTTTCTTCCTTTTCATGTGGGAACTGGTATTAGCCTAAACTACGTTATTAACAAAAAAAAAAAAAAAATCGAGCATTAAAACCACTGCTATCAAGATTTTCCGGAAAGCACCCAGTTCGTGTTTGGAATATTGCGTTTTGACGGGAGATTTGTTTTGCCTCAGGCAACTATTTTGCTGAGCTTTAAGTTCAACTATTGATGAGGAAAACTACTCTTCTATATTGCTAATCGCTAATCAGAACATCCCAAGCTGCTATAGTCCTTTATTTTGTTGTGTCGCCCTCTTTTCTGTGATTCCATATTACAAGGGCTAAACCAATAAACAACACTGCTGCGCCCCCACAGCTGGCTGCTATTATCGCTGTCTTTTTCTTTTTATCCTCATCCTCTTCTATTTTGTCGTCGTCATCGACTTCTGTTTGATTAAAATGATACAAAAATTGCAGTTTAAGAGCAGTTAGATCTTGTGTTATGAAACCAAACTCTAAGTGATCTCAACAGCCAATCAGAACAAGGGAGCGAGAGAGCCAGAGAGAGCCAATGACAGCCCATTATAGATATGCGTTAATGTCTTATAGTGCGGGAAACAGGAACAAAGTGTGGTTAATGTAAGCATTTCGTCTGATTGGTTGAGGTGGTGCGAGATTTTCGGACCAATCAGTGACTGCTTGGTAAGGTAAAACTAGAATTTTAAGGTTATTTGTTGAAAAAGTAGCTGAACTAAGCGAGAACCACTTCAATTCGTAGGAAAACTTAGAAATGGAACTCGAGGTGAGCCTAGCTCTGAAAGAAAGTTGATTGGAAAGATTGGAATATTCTTAAAACAGATAGATTTGGGCAAGTCGAGGCAGTTATACAAGCTCCTTAAGGACGCCGGGAAGGAGGGGAGGTAAAGGGTAAGGGTGGAGGTCACGTGTCTTAAAAGCCCCTAGCAGTTCCTTTGAAAGTATTCACAAAAACACAGATCCCCCACCCCCTAGTTTTTGCTACGTAGAACAATATGTTGGTATTTGTTGCTTAATATGATTTAACTGTCATCATTATACTTGCTTTGTGGCTGTAGTGTTTCCTGTGTGACACTTTTTTTAGATTTAGAATCTATATACTTACTTGCTGTGGAGCTGGGTGGAGCAGTGGTTGATATGCTGTTTGGACTACTGATTTCTGTTGATGAAGGCTGAACGGACGTCATTTGATGTTGAAGTGTTGTCATTATTGAAGCATTGGGCATAGCTGTCTGATTTGAAACAGCAAATGTATGTTGAACTGTTGACGTTGGGCTTAGAGACGTGGATTGTGCTTTGAGAGAGGAAAAAAAAGAATTTGTAGTCAAAATCAACCTAATAAAGAAGGAAAGATATCTAGTCTTTCACTTTTAATACACTCGTTTTCACTTAAGTTACAAAGGTTAAAAGGAGTTGAAAAGGATCGAGTTTTGTCGCCTTTCACGTAAGCATCAATCTTCTACACTGACTCGTATCCGAGCCCTTACTACAGTGAAAGGTGGACATTTTGGTTGCCCTCCCTCTCTAAAGCGCAGATTTTAATCAGGTCGGCGTCTCGATTCTAACGAAAAATTGACGATGCTTGTTGTTACCATGACTTTCCCATAGTGTATTAAAACCCGCGGAAGCCACTAATGCGTTGTCTTGGGATTGAGTCAGAGGTGTGCAGCGCTTTCGATCGATTGTCTTATCATGCAGAACGAAGAAAACATCTCAGGGATAACCCAAAGAGGTCAGAATCTCGAAAAGCAAGCCAATTAACCGAAGTATGAGAAAACACGGTTGTCAGTCGCAGTTGCCGGCTTCACTTTTGTCGAGGGTTGCGCGAGATTGTTTTTATTTTGGACCAATTAAAGAGAGAAAGGAAATCAAAACCAGTGTACTGGGGAATTGGAATTCAGTAGCTCTGCAACTTTCTAAACAGAGGTTGCCAGTGATTATCATAAAAATTACTTGGCTTTAACGGTCACAATTATAGGCAGCCCGGAAACGAAGTATAACATTATTACTTACCTGCTATAAAGGCAGTCAAAATAATCACAACTTGAAAAATTATCATAATTGATTTCTTCATTCTGTAAGCTGAAAAGGAATCATACAAAACATGTGCTTGAAAGATATGTTTAGCTTCAGCCACTATCACTCATGCATATAGCAGATGAGTTGATAGAATCTGACCAACAAACTAAAACCATGCCAACGATCCAGCGAATCAAACCATCAACTGACAGACTGTGGATAAAAAAACAGATGCCTAACAAACAAACAAAAAAAATAACCAAAAAACCGGCTCAGGTGAAACCAACAGACAAGGTAATAAAGTGACAAAAAAACACACGCAAATGAACTAATGAAGCAATCAAACAGACAAATTGAAACAGAAAACAAACTGCAGAGCAAAAGCAAAAGCTAAGATCAGACCAAGAGCTTATCTTTGTGATTACTTCTCGCCACCGAAGCAACATGCTTACAAACAGGATAAAAAATCCTATCGACGAACGTCTACAATAATGCAAACCGACTTGGGAATATTGAAATGATTTTCTTCGTGGTAGCGTGATTAATGGGTTCCCTTTCGAGAAACGCGCTTTTTTTCGGTCGCGTTTTTCTTTCGTGTCCACTGAACTGACATGGAGAACAGCTAGCTATTATCTTATGTTCTAATAGAATAGAACTCACCAGTTTTCTGATAGTACAAACGTTTGTCGATACAGCTGCCATGCAAGACGTCCACTTATTAAATTTCTCGCCGTGACTCGATCTGCTTAATAGGCAGTTTCTTGCTCCACCATACAGAACGTATTAACACCAAAACGCGTTCTCGATTACTTTTAAAGCTGTTTTGCAGAAAGGAGGATTGTATACTCGCAGTTAGTGATTATCTTTTATGAGCTTGTATCGTTATTAAGATTTGTTACAATTCTTTTCGAAACTTGCAACAGAAGTAGTAATTTTGCGATTACGTAATTGGTGTCGAATTTCTACAGTATTTACATTTAATATTTTCGTTATCACGAGAGCTTAAATTTCATAGAAATTAACTAGATAGGTCTTTAAAGGTAAGAATTTTTTCTCTAATTATTTATCTTTCGGATTCCTTGTTTCTTTTTAGTTTTATATTTGAAAATGAATCAGCGGAGGCGAGCGTAGCAATTCTTTGTCGTCAACTTCTTGTAGATATGAAAATCCTGAAAATACATTATAGGCTATTGTTAGGAACTTTTGAAGACATGCCTCTGATCAGCTTGTTTTAAATGAATTTTTCATTCATGCATTTCCTTCCACCAAGCCGAAATAAATCAAATCCAATATTGTTTGTGACGATGAAAAAGTCGCATATCAACTGGCTTTCGAACAATATGATACTAAATTGTTGTGATCTATCGTATTATTTTCTTCCTCAACAAATATAAGTCTTGAAGTGGGTCCAAAGTTCACTGTGAATCAGCTCGCCCGGTTTAGTGCGTCAGTTCTTAAGAAGGTTAAAACAAATTGGCTCAGAATATTTTGAATATTCTTGTATACGTTATATAATATATTTATTTAATTACATTATTGTAATATACGCAATTCAGCCGCAAGGCTGCTAGGTATATTTAAATAAACTATCTATCTCAGAACACGAACTGTGTAGGAAATGTTACGTAAAGAAAGCAACGTTTGCAACACTTTGTATGATAGTTGGTGCCCAAGCTTACCCAACGAATCTGTAACATAACATTTAACCTTGGTCTACGCATAATATTTTTGTTCTAATATGTAGTATTGCTTTTCAAAGTTTGCACAACACAATCAGACTTACCTATTTACGCTAGAACGTCATCGAACAACTGAAGAACAAACTACAGGAGTTTACTCGTGCAAGCGTAACACGTAATTATTTATTCGCACTGTTAAACAGCTGGATTTGCATACACGGCGAGTTAAAATTTTAATGAATAATCATGTTGTTTTAAGACTAGTCAAGAATACCCGCTCTCGATCTTGATTGATGAGTACTCCGGAAATTAGCAAAATGGAATGCTCTTTTGTTCTGACAAAACGCTGGAAAATTTTTGAGATTACCATTTTAAGATTAAATACTGAAGTACATGATTTTTGGTATTTATCGGGCCATATGTCCCCCCCCCCCCCCCCTTGACTGTAATTCGTAACAAAAACTAAATTGGCAGTAATGCAATTAAAATCTGCCGCTGACCATGTCGAAAGGGATGGTCCGACAAGATTAAAGCGGCAAATTGAATAGCATTGACAGCCACCTCCGAAACCGCAAACACGAATACACTCTTTTTTTTTTTTTTTTTTTTTTTTTTTTCAACATAATTTTGGGGCTGAAGGTGAATGTTCTCATTTTTTTTTTTAATGCGATTTGAGTCTTAAAACGTTCTTAGCTTGTTCTTACGTTTGGATGGTAGAGTAATTCAATAAATCAACGTTAGAAAAATGTCCCTAAGTATTTGAGTTAATTGTCCTGTTAAGATGACAGTTTTACCTCTCTTTTTACCTCTTTTACAGCCTCCTAGTTAGCTCAGTGGATAGACCGCTGGACTGTTTTGCGGGAGGTCGAGAGTTCGAGCCCCCGCCAGACCAGGTTTTAAAATAATTGAGAAGAATATGCTACCTTTCTATAACCTTAAGAAATGGTTCGATATTCTAGGTCCCGTCTACTGCAGGGTTAGGGGTAGGTGTGTGATGGATGTCCTCCCCTGGGGTGGGATGGGTGGGTTGGGGTTGGTTTAGGTGGGTGAGCCTAGCAGGGGACTACGTGTCCTATTGTTCTCTCGCCTATACAATGTACGAATCTATACAAATACCTTTATTTATACTTCATGATACTTTATTTATTTATTTATTTATTTATGGCAGCACACAGACTGTGGGGCCACCACTGGGGAAAGCGACTGTTGATGACTTAGGAACCAGTCCCGGCTCACTTCTGCTGAGGAAAATGTAAATTAGTATGGACGCCAAAGAACACTTGTATAAAGTACTTGTTATTGGGGAATATGGAGTTGGTAGGTCTTTTAACGATGATCCTAACTTTAAATATCATCTGTTGATTGTTATTTTCTCTGTCTTTTTTCAGGGAAGGTAAGCGAGGATGATGGTCACTTGGCTCTTGGAGACTTCCGTCTGCTGTGATTTTTGCTCACTTTCGATATTGTTCTTAAATGTTGATGCTTTTGTTTCTCTCATGTTTTATCACCAAAGACGTCAATTATCCGGAGATACACAGAAGGTTGGTAGGAATCGAATGTGGCTTGTTTGTCACGAGATATTAAGGTCACATGCATCTGTCTTCGCCTGACCATGGAGTCAATTTTCCTAACTCGTGATTTCCCGCTCCACACCATAGAGTTGCTTTAATGATATCAGTAAAATATTCTTTGAATTATCGATTAAGTAATTTGCATTTTTAGTAATTATTATTTCCGTTTTAAGTGTGTGTTTTTTAGTTGCAATTCTTCCGGTAAACCGGCAACCCTCGGAAAAAAAAAAAAAAGAAGACTTTTTATTGCTTTCTAATTCATTGTGCATATAAATGTGTCGTATTAATAAGTTATTCCTGCTAACTTTCTCTTGATTTGAAAATCAAACGATGAAAAGGTAGCTGTTGATATTAAATTTCTCTTGTAATCTCATGATTTCTGATAAATTGGTTCATAATTTATTGATAATTATTAATTAACAATTATTTCAATAGTAGTGATTATCACACTGTTGATGAATTGACGTTGTCAACCCCACAGACCTCGACTTGTTTAACTAATAATTGACAAACTGAGGCGAAAAGCAATTCAACAACACATGATCTACAAATAGATTACATGTTGCCATCAAGAACAATATAGTGGCTCACAAGGAGCAGTTACATTTTGATGTCTTCTGTTATCTGTTATTAGTATAATTTCAGAGCTGAGCAAAGAGTTTCCAGCAATCTGATTGGTCAAGCGGTTCCTTATATGACGCTATATAAACCGCTCCGCGTGGTTTATATAGAACGTTCAACTAAAATGTTAATAAATGTTACTAAAATGTTATGATTTTAGATATTTCTCTGTTGTTCAGCTCTGAAATTATACTAAAACAATTATTCACCTCAGGTTCGGTGAATATTGTTGAATAATCCCCGAGACGAAGTCGAGGGGATTATTTGACGATATTCACCTCGCCTTCGGCGAATAATTGTTAAATGTACACACCTATGGCAAGTTGCATGTTTCATGTGTTAAAAAAAGCAAAATGCTGTAAAAACGATATCTATCCTGCAATCCTCCAATAGGTCATAGTAAAAACAAAGCAAAATCCTTACTGAAGGAAGCTTATCGTATGATATTGGAAGATAGAAGTACGGATGACTACTCGCTGTCAACAACATTTTACTTTATTTATTCTTACTGCATTTTGACGTCTTCCCTGATCTGGACAGACATATGACAATGTGGAACCCAATAGCCCATTTCCGAATTACCCTTGGCCTCATTTTCAAAACGAGGCCTGGTGCTCAACCAATCTTGTGAAAATGAGTTTAATTTGCATGTGAATGAAAACTTTTTATCATATGAAAGGATGAGCACCAGAACTCGTTTTGAAAATGAGGCCAAGGGTAATTCGGAAATGGGCTATTGTTAAATTTATTGTATAACTTGGTGATATCTTTGAGGTTAAATGTGTTTTACTTGCATTTGAACTTACCCATGTCTACTTTTTATACCAGGGTCCTTCTCACCAAATTATAAGCTTACAATAGGAGTTGATTTTGCTTTGAAAGTCCTCTACTGGGATGAAATGACAAAAATTAATCTACAGCTTTGGTAAGTAGATGGCATTTATGGAGAAAACAAGTTATTGATAATCAATGTTACCCCAGTTATCCTTAACCGGGAAAAGAAAAATCCAGCATAAAGAAATAAAGCTAAATTTCAGGAGAGTTTAACCCACTGACTATGAGTGACAAGCTTCTGATTTGCCTCTAGAGGCATTACATGAACAAATTTAATTACCTGAATGCTTTGGCATCAACAGGGTCAGAAAAAGGTCTACTTGACACTCAAAACAATGAAACTTTGAGAACAATTAAGCTTTATAAACTCACTGGTAGATTCTTCGGTATAATTTGTTTGTGTTAATGGTAACATGTTGGCATTTTGCTGGTACCTTTAATTTGACATTATTATCATGTCTTCAGGGATGTTGCTGGCCATGAGAGATTTGGACACATGACCAGGGTGTATTATAAATATGCGTAAGATTTGTTTTGAATGTCTTTCTTTATCTTGATTTTGAGTTGAGTTTATGTCTAAGGCAGGGCTACTAGCTCTAAAGACCTAAAATCAAAAAGTGATCGCTAGAGCTTAGAAATGAAACTTTAGTAGTCAGACCATAAACAGGATGAGGACATTTTGTGCAAAATTACATCTTCATGTGGGAAGAAGGTTGTCTTGCTTTGAATTCAAACAATAATTGACAAAACCCTTTAGTAAGAATGAATTTGCAGGATAGTTTTCCCCATATGTTTCATATCTTTTTCTACTTAATCTTTGTGTGAGCTCTTGTTACTTTAATTGTCACAAAATTTTATGTTTCAAGTCTTTATTGATAACACAGAAACAGCCCCACCTGAACACTCAATTGAAGTCAATAACTTGGCAAAACTATGGAATACGGGGCCTCTTATTTACTTCTCATTGAATTACAGTACATCCCTTTTGTGTTGATCTTCAAAGGATGCTGACAAGGCAGATCTCAGTGGTCTTTTATTATGTAGTTGCTCCATTAACTAGTTATATTTAACAATTATTTGCCGAAGGCGAGGTGGATATCGTCGAATAATCCTCGATACGAATTTGAGGGGATTATTTGACAATATTCAGTGAACCTGAGGTGAATAATTGTTTTAGTATAATTTCAGAGCTGAACAACAGAGAAATTTCTAAAATCATAACATTTTAGTAACATTTATTAACACTATTTTAACATTTTAAACCACGTGGAGCAGTTTATATAGCATCGTATAAGGAACCGCTCGACCAATCAGATTGCTGGAAACTCTTTGCTCAACTCTGAAATTATACCAAATAATATATATATATATATATATATATATGTAATATATAATATAATATATATATGTATATAAAAGAGTTAAACTTGATATCTGTGAAACAGTGCTGAATACATATAGTAGAGCGAGTATAACGTGTGATAGGCAGAAAAAATCAACTACATTTCATCCCTACAGACCTGTTTTGTGGTTGCCCACTTATCAGGGCATTTTATGAGTGGGCAATCCACGAAACAGGTCTGTAGGGATGAAATGTAGTTGATTTTTTTCTGCCTATCACACGTTATATATATATATAATTTTATATATATATATAACTAATACATACCACACATTGTCAAGTGAATAGTGCTTTTTGTGTGTGCTGATTGGCTTGTTTTGGAAGTGAATAGCAAGTAGTATTTGCTCACAAGAAGCAGATGAGGCAAAATTGTGCATGGAGAGTTTAATTTCTGATCATTTTTTGGTATATTAAAAGGAATAAACTAATTTGTTGGTATCTGGGTGGTATATAATTAGTTCTTATTAACCAAGCGGGAGGTCTGTATGGGAGAATCTTGACTGAGGTCGCCAGTACAGACGGAACGCCGTGAGGTCTGTACCAGCGACCGAGGTCAAGATTATCCACGGCATACAGACTGACCTAGCTCGGTTGATGAGATGTTTATTATATGGCTGTGTCTTATATGCCAATGTTTTATATTCTTTGTACCTTTCTTTTCTAGACCAGTCTAGATGCTGGTCTAGATGGGAAAATCTAAACTGCTTTCAATATTGATTTCAGCCAATCAAATTTATGAATTTGGTAGTTCCCAGTCCTTGTGAGACAGCCATATAATAATAAGACAATTATTGACCTCATTGATGCATATTAACAGAATCAGGAAGTAGCTTGGTAAATAACCACCACTTTTCACCTCCACTTCAGTGTATGATGGTTCAATGATAATTTAGAAAAATTAATGCAATACTCTATATGTTTTTTTTTTTGCTATGTACAATTAATTAAAACCTGAGTGTTTTCTTCACAGAATTGCGGCTATAATTGTGTTTGACCTGACAAGGTAAATGGTTGTTTATTATAGTATTCATCTCAGTTTTGAAGTGTTTCACAAAGCTGCTTTCTTTAAAATAGTTTTAAATAATGCTCATTCCAAAAACCTTTGAAAAGTAAGGTAAGTAAAAATACTCAAGCTTTTTTCACTTTGTTTTAACAGACCACTGACGTTTGATGCAGTTCTTAAGGTACATAATTTTTATGTGTTTTTTAAATTTTGCTTTGGGTATATCAGTAAATTTGTGAATTAATATATTATTCATTATTTTAATGTCTTTTTTTTTAACCATGAATTGATTTAAATATAATAACAGTTATTTTGACATTTTATTTTTTATTACTAAGTATGCTTTTTGTTCTTGTTTTCTTCCACTTCAGTGGCACTGGGATGTAAATCAAAAAGTTATGCTGACCAATGAAAAACCAATTCCAGTTCTTTTATTGGCAAATAAAGTAAGGAACATGATTTGCAAGTTATAAAGAAAGCAGCTTTAAATAAATAGTGGTGATTTGGAATTTTTATAAAAATCAAAGTGACTTATTAATTCAAGAGTAGACTGTTCAATTTTATAGCTGATGATGACTCCAAAGTAGAAGTCATATCATTAAATTCTGTATGCTCTTGTTTCACTGTGCACCATGAATGACATGTATGTTCATTTTAGCAGTCTAGTTCCCTCTTTAATCCAATAAAAAAACATCATGTATTTGATATTATCAATAGCTATTATGAAGTTACCATTAAGTTATTTTTCAGAGCATGATGGCTGAAAAGTTCTGGTTTTGATTCCCTGTTCTTCATTCGATGTGATTTGTTTAAAAAGAGAGATGTGCAGATTTATGCATTCCAGTATGGTCAAACACTTTCTCTGAAAGTCATTATAATATTGTAAACTGTTTCAAAGATGAGAGTATTTACAATGAATATTTAATTGAAAGTGAAGGGGAATAACTGGAATAATGGTTTCATTCATTTTCATTTATTGCAGTGTGACTTGAAAGACTATCCTTATGATGAAGAAAGATTGAATCAATTTTGTCAAGAACATGGGTTTATTGGCTGGTAAGGATTATAATCAGTAAGTGTAAATATGATGAAATTGTAGCAGAAGTTACACTTGAGAGATCAGGTAATTTTTGGGCTACTAATTAACAATTATTCGCTGAAGGTGAGGTGAATATCGTCGAATAATCACCAAGATGAAGTCGAGGGGATTATTCGACAATATTTACCGAGCCTGATGCAAATAATTGTTTAGTGTAATTTCAGAACTGAACAACAGAGAAATTTCTAAAATCATAACATTTTAGTAACATTTATTAACATTTTATTTTAACATTTTATATAAACCACGTGGAGCAGTTTATATAGGGTCATATAAGGAACCGCTTGACCAATCAGATTGCTGGAAACTCTTTGTTCAGCTCTGAAATTATACTAAGTGAAGGTAGAATTTTCTAGCTAATTTGGATGAACTGAATTAATTTATGTTCAGAGGTGGAGAAAATTGTTTCCTTGTTAGTTTTCATAATTCTCTTTTTGCTAAAATTTAAAACAAAAACAGTTTCAACAGTTGATCTTCATGAAGGTTAACAAAGGGGCATAAGCATAATGTTTGACTAAGTTTAACTTTATTTTTCATTTCCTTGAAAAAGATACATATAACATAGTTACACTAAGGATAGCGAGCAGTGTTCACAATTACTTTACACTAATTTTTTCTCTGAATCTTGGCTATTAGGTTTCCAACATCAGCAAAAGAAGACCAAAATATTGGTTTGTTTTTACTTTTAGTTTAGTATTGCTAATTGAACCAAGAATTATTTTAAAATATGAGGAATATGTTGTTAAATTTTCAGTAAGTAATGGTTGTTTTTCAACAAAGTGGGGTACATATTTAAGAGCCACTGGCTGTAAATATTGAGAATCCGCTGACAGTTGCAAAATTTCGTAATTCGTTTCATTTTTTCTTAAGGACCCTTGTAGTGAACCTTTTTTGAAAATTATATCAAATAGTGCTATCGCGCTTTTTTTCTCCGAAAAATCGAATAGTTCAAAATACGCCTAAATGGCCATTGTCCCTCCCTTAGAGCAGTGAAAAATTATGCAACTTCGTATGCTACAATGCAAGGTACTCCCACCTATAAATTTTGTGTGCTAGCAGATGGTTCTTTTATCTCTTCGAAAATATTGATTTCTCGTTATGTTGTTACATTTAAGTCTGAATAGTGACCCGTTGAAATAAAGTACTTCGGGTCTCTTTTGCGGAGGCAAAATAAAGGCCTTTAAAAATGTCTTGTATGATATATTTACAAACCAAATATATGTCATCCTAAAGTTTTATCCTTATAGTTTAATTCCTCAAAGTTTCTTTCTTGGCCTGCCATAGGTGGCATGTCCAGCTGTCAAAGAGTACAGGCTAAAAAATGACAAAAAATGTAATGCAATCCATAACACGGCTGTCATGCAAGAGGTCACAGCCAATCTTTCAGCTTGGCCAGGAGTGTACCAAATACGTGACCTCCTGCATGACAGTCATTCAACTGATCGCATTACATTTTTTATCATTTTAGCCTGAACTCTTTCAAAGCTGGACGTGCTGCTTATGGTGGCCCAAGAAAGAAACTTAGAGGACTGAAACTACAAGGATAAAGCTTAAAGAAGATATAAATTTTGATTTGTAAATATATCATACAAGACCTTTTTAAAGGCCTTTAAATGGGTCATGACAGCTGTTCAGCGGTTCGCATTGCAATTTTGACAAAATAGCCCAAACTCTTTTTTAGCCAAGATTGAGAATTGGTGGAATTAAAATAAAAAGATAAAACTTTAAGATGATGTACATTATGATTTTTAAGTATATATGGCAGACCTGTTCATAGGCCACTGAAGTTGACCTATATTTTACCTCTGCAAAAGAGACGTGAAGTACTTTATTTCAATGGGTCACTATTGAGACTTAAACGAAACAACATAACGAGAAATTAATATTTTCGAAGAGATAAAAGAACCATCTGCTAGCACACAAAATTTAAAAGCGGGATTATGTTGCAGCGTACGGAGTTGCTAAAGTTGCATAATTTTTCATTGCTTTACAGGGGGAGGGGGGGACCGGCCATTTAGGCATATTTTGAACTTTTCGATTTTTCGGAGAAAAAAATAGTGTTATAGAACTTTTTTATATAATTTCCAAAAAACGTTCATTAAAAGGGTCCTTTAGAAAAAATAAAATGAATAACGAAATTTTGCAACTGTCGGTGGATTCTTGATATTTGTGGTCAGTGGCTCTTAAGCTTTGGAGAATGCATGTTAACTTGAGAGGTTAAATATGGGCAAAAGCTGCTCCATTCCCTTTGAGTCAAGTATGCTTTTAGAGAGGTACACCATTTACTTGTCACATTTTTGTGAAGTTAAGAAGCACAATTTTGCTTGCAATGGCATGAGGAATTGTCTAGTACATTATTATAGTTAAGGGTCCACAAACACCTTAATTATGGTTTTTTGTAATGGGTGTGTCCCTCCCTTAGCCTCACTTCTCTGCTACTTTATGACAAGCACCAGACTTGAAGTTGAAGTCAAATGTAAAATGTTAATGAAATTCCGTTTCAGATGAAGCAATGCAACTATTGGTGCAAGCCATCTTAAGTGTGTCTGGTGAAAGCACAAAACCTAATCTTGATGATTGTATAGCCTTGCGGGGAACGGTGTTACAGTCTCCAACACAGATGTCTTATGACTCGCGTTATATGGTTGACTTTTCACAAAAGTATCAAACTGATGAAACTTATAGTCAAGCCCTTCCTCCCTCTAAGGCAAGTAAATGTTGTCCTGGCTAGCTGGTTGACTTCTAAAATTATAGATTTAGCTTGTAACTGTACATGCTTAACATTACCTCTATAGCATGTAGCTATTCTTTAGAATAGTCTCTCAACATTGTGTGACCTCCCAAAAAACAGCTGCAAATTTGAAGTTTATCCTTAAATATGAATTTGACTCTTAAACTAACATAAGTGACCAAGACAGACTTTCTCCTCACAATATCTTTACAATATCAAGTAAAATAAGGAAAAGTATCAAATAGGGGATCACTAGTTGATCAAAAACCAAATTCTCAGAACTAACATTATAAGAATTGTAAGGCAGACACAAAGGAGAATTCCTAAATAATGTGACCTTGGAACCTACCAAGGGGAATCCAAATGAGATGTGCTGAGCAGGCTGTGTACATGGGAACCAGGAATTTTGTCAGTGCTCATTGTAATAGCCCATTTCCAAATTGCCTTTAGCTTCTTTTTCAAAGCGAGTCCTGATGCTCATCCTTTTGTATGGTAATAAGTTTTCATTCACATGCAAATTAAACTCATTTTCATATGTATGGTTGCGCACCAGGCCTTGTGTTGAAAAAGAGGCCAAACGTAATTCAGAAATGGCCTATTTTAACAGCAAGTAGATACAGAGGAATGTTACATGGCTGTGCAGAGAAATGAAATTTCTGTTTGAGTATTGGAAAACATTTCACTTGTGTGCTTCACTCACCCGTGAAATACTTTTCAACATGAGAAAAAAAAATTTTTATCTCCAAGCAGCAATGTTATATTCTATTATTATTAATATAAACACCAATGAAAAACCAAACTATTTCAGTTTTGCTACAAAAGGTGGCATTTATTATGTAACTATATTAACAGGTTATTTTTATGTGTGAAAATATCATGTTTTTGTGCGAAAGCTCACCTGGTATTTCACTGGTGTTAATATCATAATATGAAGTGTTTTTTTTTCAGTTTTTATATGGTTATTGTTTGTTTCAAGGTACTTAATATTTTTAGTGTGTATAGGTTAGAGAAAAGCAAATTTTTTGTCAATGATTTTTGTACAAAAATGTTTTCTGAAAATATTTCTTGAATTTTGGAGATAAAAAATTTATGTTAATATAATTATCTATAACTTTCTTGGACTTTGTCAACAACACACATATTTGCGACAAGATCAGTGAATATTTCCCAATAAATAAATGTTTTGACAAGCAAATTGTAAAAGGTTACTTTTATTCAAAACCTGTCCAATAGACTGACTTGTGCGATTTATCTTTACAAGTATCCTTTCCTCGCCACTTAACGGCTGATGAAAACCACTCGCCATCTTCAATAAATCTGGGCTCAGTTGTTAAAGAGCAAATAATGCTGTCCAATGGATAAACCACTATTCTGTGGCTAACCAAATAAGCTGCACTAGCCACTGGATAGAGATTTATCTGGTGGACAGCATTATCCTTCCTTCAAACCACTGGAGCCTGGCCACTAGTCCAAAATCACACCTACAGCTTCCATATGCAAGAGTTTAAACTT
The DNA here is from genome assembly GCF_964205215.1 of Stylophora pistillata. Taxonomy (NCBI): domain Eukaryota; kingdom Metazoa; phylum Cnidaria; class Anthozoa; order Scleractinia; family Pocilloporidae; genus Stylophora; species Stylophora pistillata. The sequence goes on along the minus strand of NC_142524.1, from coordinate 1,879,477 downwards.
TTTATCATTGGATGATAACGCAACACTCATCCTTTAGTATTTTAAGTTTAGTGCCTGTAGCTGAGAGTCTTTGAACAAAGACAGTCTTGAATCCAGCTCACTGAAAGTTCAGTTATCATTTAGGAGGGTCAGGAGCACCAAGGATACCTTCATTTTGCATTACTTGGACTTCTTGTATTCTGACTCCTACTCTCTGCATAACTTTCAAAAATTTCTCACTACAATGGATAGCACAATTATTCTGCGAAAAATAAATATATAAAAAAAATGTTAGAATTGACAGTTTAATGTCACAGCCCACTTGTGAAATTTCTCATCACATGGATGGGAAGCTGTTCCACATTTGGCCTTCTTTATGGGGTATACAAGGCCAGTCTCCCTCCCTGGAAGGGGGAATGCTGGAAGATCTTAGTACATATATTTCTTTGGACACTGAATTAAAGAGCTGTGCATTCAATGAGTTGTTTCAGTAGCTTTTGCTGTGAGCCCAAGTATTTACCACAAAGGGTAATGGTGATCATTTTTTACCTCAATTGTTGAAATCTTTCTGTTGGTGAAGTCATGAATACAATCTGTGAAGCACAACTCTGTCAATTTGTTGTAGTATTGCAGAAAGTTTTGAAACTGCAAAAAAACAAGACATCAAATTCAAAGAGAAGCAATCATAGAATGTACACCATGAATAAGTCATGACATGGTTTAACGAACAACTACAACAAGGGTGTTACGAAAACTAAGACCCTCGAAAATGAAGACCAAAGACCCGTCTTAGTTTTCAAGATTAAGAAAACTAAGACCCCCTAAAATTGAATCTGTCGAAATATAAAGTCAAATTGTAACCAAAACAGGTCTAATCTGTCAAATTATCTCCTGTCTGATCCTTTCCACCGAGTTTTAGGATAAATTTAGGGGTTTTAGTTTTCGTAATCTCAAAAACTAAGACCCTCTTAGTTTTTGTAATTACGAAAACTAAGACCCCATGAAACCAGTCTGTAAAATATCTACAAAGTCGAATTACGACCATTCAAAGACTATAATCCGTAAAACAACCAAAAACTACAATCGTACGTATGCTAGACGAGCCACTTCTTCTAACAATTTGCAGACATATATTTTCAGCATTGTGGCTTAATAAAGACAATGAAAGCCATACACTACCTGCGTATAATAGTACACTGAAAATATGCCTTACCACAATTGATCTTTAATTTTGATGTTTATCCTTTAAATCGTAAAATTGACTTTCCATTGGAGATGGATGTATTTCTACGTGTCTCTGCCATTGAGATTGCATTATCTGTGAGAGTGCTGAATAACTTATGCACACACATAAGGTTTTGGCGGATTGCGCGTGGACATTAAATTAAGAGCTCACAGAAAGCTCACATTCGATAATAAATCCAGTTAGATTTCCCGTGTTACTATAACATCACAAAGCAAAGAAATGTGACAAAAAAAGGGAAGATAAAACGTGATGTCTTCACAAACGGTTTCACAACATGGGGTGTAATCCAGCTGTCAAGGAAACTCTCCTGACAAGTCCAAGCTCCACACAATAAAATTTCCCTGGCAGAATCAGTCACATTTACTGACTTCTACGTTTTGCCGACGGATAATATTAGCAAGCAACAGTAGCCACACTAGTTCCACTTCACAAGTTTCGTTTTTACACACGTTTGTTTTCCAATTTATCCTGGCCACTGCCAGGACAAATTGGAAAACAAACCTTGGGGAGTCGCAAGGAATACCTGGTTGCGATTTCTGGTGTTGGTGATTAACTCCTTTGTTTGGAAACATAAAATCGATGTTAGCGCTTTCCCATATTGCAAGTACAGCAGTGTTTTTGCTTGATTGATTGAATATGAGCTTTCTGTGAGTTCTTAACTTAATGTCCACAGTCGTAATTTGACTTTGTAGACATTTTACAGAATGGTTTGGTGGGGGTCTTAGTTTTTGTAACTACGAAACTAAGAGGGGTCTTGGTTTTTGAAATTACGAAAACTAAGACCCTTAAATTTACTGTTAAATTTGACATACAACTTGGTGGAAAGGATTGGACAGGAGATAATTTGACAGATTAGACCACTTTTGGTTACAATTTGACTTTATATTTCGACGGATTCGATTTTAGGGGGTCTTAGTTTTCATAATCTCGAAAACTAAGACAGGTCTTAGGTCTTAGGTCTTCGTTTTCGAGGCTATTAGTTTTCGTAACACCCACACCAAAACAAATCACTTTAAACAGACATGAGGGACATTAAAAATTCTACCAAATCTGAATTAATAGCTTTATCTATGCAAATAAGCCTTTTATAGTCCACAATTTAGGGCTCTATCCTAAAACTAAGAAGAGAAGGACTTCTAGACACATTGGTAATGCATAATAAAATAAAGTTGAAAAAATATCCGATCCCGTTTTCGGCCTCTGTGTCAAATAATTCCAATGGAAATCCCAAAGAAATCGAAAGTATATTTAAGGCAATAGATCAATGAACCAAAGTCGGCTATATCCTTAAAAATCTTGAAATCAGGGGGTCGAAGAAAAGTTTTTTAGGTTTCTACCTGTTTCACCTCCATCTCCTGATGCTGACTTGGGCCGGACTGCATTATGATCAAGTCTCGATATATATGGCTAGTTAAGGTTTTAAATATTCCAAAAAGGTCTCAAAGGCTGTAGTTAGTGTACTATTATTATCAGCGACTGGCAAACAGGCTCAAAAATACAAAATTTCAGAGTATCTTCCCCTCGTGGAGATCCGCCATATTGATTACAGCTCTAAAGGGTTGATGGTATATGTCATACCCAGTTTCTCCCTGCCATTAACCTCGTTCCCAAGGATTTCTCGGTCATGTTTTTCCGAGTTGGTGGGATCTACAAGGAGACTCGGAGGTAGGAGTGTGTAGGTAGAAAGTGCTATTTCAAAGGGCCTTCAAATTTTTTGGGGTGAATCTGCAAACCACAACACAGCACTGTTTGTCTTGTCCAGAAGACACAGTGATAATTATTGTCCAATTGTGTTTGAACAGTGCCAATAACTGAACTCTTCCCTACCCCACTCAGATGGAAATACTTTTGAAAAACCCCCCTCAGATGAAAATATCTTTGAGGTGATTGCTCTTAAAACAAGTGCTTGAGTTAGACTCATTCCACAGCAGAACTCTTTGATTAAAATATAAATTAATGCTCATAAAATCCTTTTCAAGTAATGTTTTATTCAGTCACTACATATAATTATGTACTGGCTATTTTAATAGTAAATGGTGTATCGATGCAAAAGGTGAAGGAAATATCCACTTCACCTGGGGATATAACTTCACACTTGAGTGAACTTGTTGAACAAGAGTTATAGTCATTCACTTTTTTTCTTCCATGTTGTCATTGTTACAAAATCTCCTTACTACAGTGTAAGTTAATGTTTATATGTTGTATGTAATTACATAATATAACTGATTAATATCTCTGTTGTAGGGCACAATTTTTGATTGATGACAAAAACAATTCAGCAGTTACTTCTAAGCTGAGTTAAACAAAAAAGTCTTTCATGAATCATCAAATGCTTTTTCCTTGAAACCTTTGACAGTCAGGACAAATACAAAGAAGTTGAAATTTTATGCTTTGAGAATCAAAATAAACAGCATTTATGACTGAGGCCTTCTTCAATAATTTTTCAGTTGAGACAAACAATGGTTCTTCATGTACTGCTTTTTCTCTAAAACCTTTGAAAGTCAGGCATTTATGTCTAAGGTCTTCTTAGGCTTTTCTTTCAAGACAAGTCATGCTACTTTCTCAAGGAATAATTAAATTGATTAGCAAATTTTTCTTCGCATCTTTTTGTGGCAATGGCATCCATTTGATCCGCCACACGACGCATAGCTTTCTTATTCATCACAATCTTTCCCAGGCGATTTCTTACTGTGTTCTTTTGCTTTTTAATATCTGTCAGACCAGACTCCTTTTTGCCACTCGCCTTAGAGTGACTTTTACGTTTTCGTTTATTTTTGCCTCCCAAGTCCAGGCCAGTGGCTGCTTCAACCTCAACTTGAATCTCTTTCCAGTCCACTGTAGATGAACCTTTATCTTCTTCAGCATTAACACTTTGGCTGTTTCTTTCTGAAGTTTCAGTGGTGGCATCAGATATAGCATTGTCATGACTCATGGGGCTACCAGTTTCATCTCGTGGTATAATTTTGCCATGGAGGGGGCATTTCACTCTGTCACGTCTGGGACAAAGCTTACCGCTTGGTAAAGGTACACGGCATGACCACTTAACAGGTTCAAAGCTGCCTGCAAATGTGACCATTCGAGTTGGTCTAGCCTCTTTCTCATCGCCGACAAGATATTCACCTTCATGCTCCTTAGATGCCCAGTTGTTATCAAGATACATTTTGACAATCTTATGTGATTCAGCGGATGGGTCTTCCCAAAAATAGAGATCCATGTCAAATGGCACAACTGGAGCTTTTTCAAGTAACCTCTTTTTCCTTTCATCTATTGGTTTCTTAGAATTTTCATCAGGAACTGAAAATGAGTCTGTGTTTGACAGTTTGTCCCTCACTTTAAAGAGAGCAGTAGCACGAGATGTGGGGTCACCCAGTTCCTGGAGATTAGCTCCAAACTTCTTCAGTAAGCTAGTGTCATTCTTTCCAGATATTTTGGATCTTGATTCTGTTCAAAAAGAGAAGAGAATTACACTCAGCAACCAATGTATTTTAGCCAAACCTCAGGTAGAGCCCTTAAAGAAAGAACAATAGTTTGATTCCATAGAGCTACTGCAAAAAAAAAAAAAATAAATAAATAAATAAAAATAAAACACATTTTTGTCACATGAATAGATATTATCACAATCAATAAATAATTTGGATTCTTTACAAAACCTATCCAATGTTTAATGTTTACCGGTGAATGTCTTTTGAGTGCTAGTTGATGGTTTTGGATCCTTTCCAGCTGTTTGGTTTGGAGGAACCAGAAATTCGATATCTTCCCTTTCTGGAACATCTTCAAAATTTTCAGTGTCATCATCTTCATCACTGCTACTCTCTGTTGAAGTGCTTTGACTGTTTTTGGTGTCAGGTAGAGGTGTTATTTTCAACTCCAGGAATTTCGTTTTTGCCATCTCTAATTTCCTTTTAAGATCAATAAGTTCTTGAATTTTCTGCTGTGTTCCTTCTCCTTTAGTCAACACTGAAATCCACTTGTTGATCATGGGTAGATGTTTATGAGTCATTTCTTTGTAAAACTCCCGTGTCGCGTTTAACACAATGCTGTTATCAGTTGTTTCTCTAATTTCCGGTCCAGTCTTGTCTAATCTGATGGTCAGCTGATATGACCTTGTTCCCAATCCATGATCAGTCACCAGCTCCTCATCTGCATCCACTTTAGCAATGCTTTCCTGACTTTGGTCAGGGATTTTTTCTTCTTCTCTACTGTCAGGTGTTTGGTTTCCATTTAAATTCTTGGTGATCTCTGTGGCATCCTGACTTTTACTGGCACCTGTGCCAGTAATCTGTTCAAGTTCAGATAAGGCAGTTTCCTCGGCACAGTGAACCTCATATTCATCTGGGTGGGGCAACAAAAGCTTAAAGCAATTCTCGATTTCGGTAGCACACAATTCCATTTCGCTGATCATTTCTGACATCTCATTTTCAACACGAATAATCTGTCCAATAATAATGTTCCTTTTTCGCCTTTCCCTTTCCTCTACTTGGCGACTTTCAGCTTGACTTCGAGCTAAATGATCACTTAACTCAACGTTTTTAACCCTCTTTAAAAAACTGTAACCTAAATCTAGTTTCTTGTAATGAGGTCCAAATTTCCGATGCCAGCTATCTACGGCCTCCAGGGCTTTCTCCTTCAAAACTTTTGCGGCAGATGCTGGGGGCGGTAGAGGCTGCTTATAATCTGTCTCTAATGTCAGTTCCAAGAATATCTGAAAATCAATCAGCAACATTTCTCTGAAGGCATGGGAACGAAGAAAGAGCTCATTGACGATCTGAAATGAAGAAAGTCGTATTTCTGCGTGGTTCTTCTTCAGCTGTGTTAGAATCAAGTGGTAAGCGTGTTTGACGTAAACATCTGATTTCTTACAGATGTTCTTTAGTTTCTTTAGGAGATCACTGTTCAATGATGGATTACCAGAAGTGGTAAGACTTCCAATAATTTCGCCCAGTTCTTCAAGAAGAGAAAGTTCAGCTGGTACTTCCATGTTGAGGTAAGATTGTTTACCAATTGCTGACAACACAGCTTTTGACTTAGCAGCCGCTCCTTATATTTATTAGACCGCTGTGTTAGCAATTTTTTTATCGCTGGCAATGGAGCTTTGAAAATTTAAAAATGGCGGGGATGTGGTGTCAATTTACTCTGTGCGAAGAGAGGCATTTTACAACCTTTCGGTCGATGATCACCATGAAGAAATGAATATTTCTCATTAATGATTTTTTTATAATTTGAAGAATGGAAGAGAATAAGGAAAATATAAATGACGTTAGCTGTGAAGTTGTAACGAGTCTGAGGAGTACAACGGAAAGACGAGTTTGTTTGTGACTTTCTGCAAAATGGAGCATTCTAGACAGATACTCTCTCTAACAAGCGCTGCTGTGAATGCACTGTCGGGCGTTCAAGACTTCCACAAGGGAAAAAAGCCTGAAATAAAAGGAGGGTTGCCACAAGGAACTTCCACACCACCCAAACGACAAGATGCCAATCAACCAGTTTCATCCATGAATCCGTCTGTTGCTACTTCCACAACGAATGACAGAGTTGTTGACTATGTCAGCGGGGACTTACAGGACCAGTCTTCATCGTCACCTCTTGATCTGACTTTCAATGGAACTCAGAGAGTGCGAGTACCTTCAAAATTGCTTCGTGAAATAAAGTCTCCAATGGAGAGGAGTTCCTCGTCTGGCGATTCCAGACAAACTTCAAGGGAAATGGACAGAGGTAAGGTTGATTATTGTGGGAAGTGCCACTTTGGATTCATGGCTAGTGAAAATCTCCGATGATTTAGCGAATCGTCAACTGTTAATTAATGCTTTGGTGCATTCCACGATATACATTCCTGCTGAAGGTTTGCCATCCACCTAATGCTAGGTGCACTGGAATCCCTTATTAAGACCTGACCCATTCAAGGTGTTTTGTTCTTGAGCAGTACAATCATCTCTAACAGTGTCTCTCTCTCCAGAGGAGTATAAAGGGGTACAGAAGAAGTGCGAAGGGGTAACCTGTGATGAACTGGCATCCCATCCTTAAGGAATAACAATGCCCCTATTTGATCTTGTTATGGAGACCTATGATAAGCTCTGATGCCTCGTTTGCCTCTTGAATTAAGTGTTACCTTCACTTAATTATTTTTTTTTTACCTCAAATGTTACAGGTCAAACTCTTTTCATGAGAAGAGTACTTTGGGTGTATTTATGGGATGTATACTTTAATTTAGATTTGTCTGCGGGGTTGTATGATCTTTTGTTGGTTTTATTGAAAGAACACTGAATTACATGGTGCTCTCTTGTTTACTTCCAGTCGAAGAGCAAATTATAACTAGACCGTCTCCGGTAAAAGTTGTCAGACATGTAAATGGTCCTTCAGCCTGGGTTGAGTCAAACTCAACTGATCAGCCTTCCAGTCACACTTCTTCAGAACCTGTTATTAGAGAACGTTTTGTGAATGGTAAGATGAATGGAGTGGATTCTCACAGACCTAAAGATAGGATTCTAATCACAAAACAAATGCCTCAAGTCACAGCACAACATCTTGAGTATGAAGCTCATGCAGACAAAGCCTATGAAGGAAAAAAGGTAATATCAAGTAAATTATAAAAATCAATACCTTTGAAAATTTTGTGGATAGAGTTTTGTGTCAGCCAGTGGTAACTACAGAGTTGGACAAAAATATTTATTTAAGAATTGTACTTTGAACCTTCTGGCTCTCACAATAGCTGCATGGTAGTCCATTATGAATTGAACCTCCAAACAATCGCGTCTTCTTCATAATAGCTGCAGTGACCTGGGTGCATCCCAACTACTACCAGCTTTCTTGAAAATGAAACACTTGCCGATAGACCACTTTCATAAATGGCTGCTGGATTAATATTCTTTTGTTTAAATTTAAATTAGCCCTTCTGGCCTCGCTCTCCAGTACAAAATTCAAAAGAATACATTATCTCAAGTGAGGCCAGAGTGACTCGGGAATCTAAGTTTTTTCATATAAAGCATATGCTGGGCACCCTGGATTTCACAGTTTCTGAGCACTGGGCTTCCTTCAATTTTTCTTAGAGCACAGTGTTGAATATATTTTGTTTTGAAGCGGAGATGAATTGAAAAACAGAAAACAAATTGCTGCCATACTAAAAGCAGATGTAGCACCAACAGCCTACTTACTTCAGCTAATAAATTATTCTTTCATTACACTTTTCTCCTGAACATTGCTTTTTGTTATTTCTCATTCTATTGAAGAGTATTCCCACCAAAGGCTTGTATCAAGGACAGCCTAAGATTGGAGTCCCAATTCTCAATCCTGGAGAAGAAAATGCAAGTGAGTGTGAAAAATGTACAGATTGTAAATATTGAAAATTCCTTTACAAGTCTTAGAGCCATTTGATACTGCCTTCTGTTACTACATGTTGCAATTTTTTTTTTCGTCATAAAGTTTGCACTGTCTTACAATTTTGCTTTGGAACTCTACTCCTAGGTGATGTCAAGATCAAACGGTTTGTTTTGAATGACAAAGAAAAGGCTCTAAAAGAACAGTTCTTGAAAAGGTTTGAAGAGATGTTTCCTAACCTTAGATTCTTTGAAGAGTTTGAAATTGATTCATTGGCTGGCCTGTTAGCTTAATAAGAGATAGTTTTCAAAGCAGATAGAATGTTTTGAATTTAAACAGTCATATCTTGCATGGGATGGTAAACAGGGGGTGGTTTGTCATTAAAAGACTTAAAAGAAAACTATCCTTTTCAAAGGAATTTGAACACATCTTAACAGATCTCTGAAGCTCTCTCACACTTGGCCAACATGTTCCTTATTATGCTGGACCCTGTCAATCTGTACAGGGCAATGACACCAAATGATTGTATCAGTGGAAGCTGGTTAAAACATTATCATTGGATTCTGCTTATTTCTCACCCTGATGAAAAGTTAATTAGAGTTGTCATGAACAGCCATACTGTATTTTGCTGTCTTCAACTGAAGGAAGAGATCACTTCACTAACTTGTTTTTTAACTCACCTTTGTATTTTGTTCTGTGTGTACTCGCACATCAATAGAAAAGATGAAAGAAGGCCAGCCAAGAAACTGGTTCAGCCCACTGTAGTATCACAGGCTGGAGAGACAAATAACATGCAAGGTGTAGTGAGCAGTGACAACCCTGTAGTCACTGCGGCAGCAATTGCTGCTGCTGCTGCATCAGCAGCAACTGGACCTTTCCTACAGGTGACTAGTTACAGTTTGTCTCATCATTGATTTGTAGAACAGTATTAAATGATTTACTTAATGGCACAGCAGTAGCATCTAGAATTTTATTTCTCTGTTCTCAGTTGCAGCATTCCTTGGAAGCTCAGATTTCTGCTCTTGTAAACAACTTACAAGTTCTGCAACAGAATCAAAACAGTCAACAGGAGTTACAGGACAAAGAAAAGGAGCAGAAACTACAACAACAGCTTGAAGAACGACTGAAGAGGCTTGAAGATCTACAAGCCAAGATGCTGGAGACCCAAGTACATGTGTGTAAAGTTTAGAATCAAGGTTTTCAGCTATTGTGTATAACAATGTGTAAATTTACAGTCTTAGAACTGTTAGGTTTTAAAAGAGACAAAATGTTGAGCTCTTTGCAAGGCTTGCACAGTAGATGTAAACGAGAAGGGATAGGGAAAGTGGAAAGTGCAAAGGAGGTGAAAGAAGAAAAATGGGCATCCTCCTTAAGTACTCTACTCCTATGAATTTTGTTTCTCCATTTCTCCATTCCTGCTCAAGTAGTAGTGCAGATTATTATCATACGGTAAGATGGGAGGAGCTTCTTGACTGAAACTGAAGATCACTTGAATGATACAAGTTTCAAACTTTCTTTGGAAGTTTTGTAACACTTTGGAACTTTCTCTTGAGAAATTCTCTGTGGCTTATTATTAGAACAACTGCTTGCTAATGAATTTTTTTTGTATTTCCACTCAGTCAGCACCAGTCTCCTATCCAACTGGCAAACAACAAACAACTGCAACAGCACTTCCATCCACCTGTATGAACACTTATATGCTACCTGTGAGTCATACGGCCACTGTGGCAACCACTGCGTACCATCCAGCTCATGTTGCATCATCTTACCACGGTGCATCAAGAATATCAGGGCAGGATGAACTTACTCAACCACAATACACTGTAGCTGGACACTATCAACCTTACACTGCCGTCAAACCTTCATATGAGCCTAAGAGTCATTTGCTGTCTCCAAGTGTTATACCAGCCTTTGGTAAGATTTCCTTTGGTGTGACGTTGTTTGCTTCTCTCTCTCTTTTTTTTTTTTAAATACTCTGAGGTGGGCAAATAATGCATAGGACACTGTCTTTGTTAAATAAAAGACAACTATTTTGCTAAATGAACCTGGGAAGGCAAATGAAAATAAATTGCCAACTATAACCCTTCCATCTGCTCTTCCCTCTGACTGGAATTCCCTGCTTCTCTACCTCTGCTGCCACAATTAGATGGAGTAGTCCGTTACTTCTGTGTTGCAGTGGCCATTTTATGAAGGTTTGACTGAAAACTGTTTAGTTTTTTTGTGAGCATGTGGGTGTCACAGACTGAAAACATCTCCCATTTTCATCATGTGAGAGTTAAAATACACCATCTTCAATGCCATTATTATGTAGAAGCATCACTTTGACTTGAACTTGGATAAGTGCTAGTGCATCCCAAGAACTGACCAAAATCACCTCTCAAAGGAGCCTGCCCGCCCCCCCCCCCCTTCATCGTCCACAAATGTAACCCCTTTCACATATTTCTTATAAATGACAAACTTTTGTGATTTTTTTTTTTTTTTTTTATTATTGCTGACAGAAAAAGAAAAAGTTGTAAAAAATACCAGGACGCAAACCTCTCCTCAAAATTCGATGTCCTCGGAAGACTCCCCGCTCCAGACTCCTCTCCCTCGCAAACGACCCCCCGTTCCAATCTCTCGCTATGACCGCGTTAAAGGCCCTCGTTCTGATGTTAATACAAGGGCGGAGAAAAAAGCCCGCGTCCGTTTCGAACCAGAAGTGTCTCCTAGTTTACTGTCTTATAAAGAAGATCTTTCACACAAAGGTATGCGTGTTAGCTACTTTCTTTCTTTTTTTTTTTGTAACGAAGTGTAAAGAAGACTCGTAACTCATCAACCAACATCGAATCTAAACCTCAACTCGTACTCGTCCAGCATCTAATTAAGGTCACGAGAATAAAGTAAATGAAAACAAAAAGGTTTAGAGAATGTGCATACTGATGTAAGAGTGTAGAGGGATATTGACTAGAATCACATCTTTGAATGAAATCTTGCGTTCTGATTGGTTAACGAAGCGAGGTATTTAGCGTAGAATTGCTAGTTGAAAACGAGACTAAGTGATATTGTTTCGCATCTACTTAGTAAATAAACCCCTTCGGGCGGCTGGTATGTCGGCTGATATTGTCCGCGGCTGGGAGATTGTCCGAAAAATGAATATTTGGCCGAAAAGCGAAGCTTCAAGGGAAAATATGAAATTTTGAGGACAGTCTCTCAGCCAAGGACATTATCAGCCGACATACCAGCAAGCCAGAACGGGGTCTATAAACTGCGCGTAAACACGCCAGTGGTGATCTGATGGCGAATGCGCGTAATTGACACAAGCAAGTAAAAAAAAACGAGTTTGGTTTCCTTCCATGTGAATAGGGGAACGGAAAAGTTGAAACTCTTGTGTTGACTATGTTTCTTTTTCACGGAAAAAATCGGAGGACAAATATCGACTCGGACAGGGGTTATTACGTGATAACTGTCCTGTGATTTTGCACCACGTGACGTAAAATAACCAATAAAATCGCTCCAAAATTAATGGGCGGGTTATAAGTATACATATGAAGAAAGGCTGATAGTTTCTAAAGAAACTGTTTGGAGCTGCGTCGGTGGGGGTAACGAAATAATTTGGATATATCAACAAAGTTGAAATGGTAAATTGGCCACCGTGACGATTGCAAAAGCTGACGTTGCGAGAGTTAGCCCTTCGTCGTTAGCCCTTCGCTCCGACCAAGGGCTAACGCTCGAAACGTCAGCTTTTGCAATCGTGACGGTGGCCAATTTACCATTTCAACTTTGTTGATATATCCAAATTATAAGTGTACATAACAACTATAAGTAATGCTTTTTCTTGTTTTTATTCAATAATGCGATTCAAGGAAAATCCATTACTTGACGCGTGAATTCCGCGTTAAATTGCACTTGAAAACCGATATCGCACTCATCGCTTCGTGGTTGTGCGGTATCGGTTTTCGCGTGTAATTTAATGCGGAATTCCCTCGACAAGTAATGAATTTTCTTAGAAATTGGTCGCCAGAAATGAAATTTTGGAGGGGTGATGATATCTAGAGAGAGCGGATTTTTTTTTTTTTTTTTAATATTAATAGCTAGCTACTGTGCTAAGATAATCAGAGATTTCTTGCGAATAGTTTATTAGTAGAATCATGTTTGGAAGCGAGTTTAAGTCTCATTAGTTTCCTCTAACTATTCAAGATATACTCGTACAATTCTAGTAACTAGGCCGTGGACGTTGTTTTTAAAAAGGAGTAGAAACTGCTTTCGACAAGTTTGAGATAGACAGCTATCTTTTCCTCCTCGACTTTTAAAATTTAACCTTATTTTAATGGCTGTTTCTTTTATTTCCAGGCCGAGGACTCTTAAGCGAACTTATTTCCCATGATGGAGTAAATAGAAATGAAGTTCTTGGAAAAGAAAATCGCACACTGATTGACAGGTAGATATGCTTCAACTGAGAATTTTGACATGTTTTTTTATGCGGATCGGTTTTCAAGGGAACCGCACTGTTCTCACAGTCTTTCTTGGTAACTAGGTGTAATAAAGATAGGTGGACAGTAAGAGATTACCTCTTATTTCAAATTGTTCTTCTCTGAGAGCGCTATCGTTAAAGTTTTTTATGACGGGATTTTCAGTCTTTTGTACGCATGCCTATGAAAGTGCTCTGGTGGTAAAATTTACAGAATGAAATATATTTAGATAAGTATGCCCTCGTACCATGATGGAACGAGGTAATTTTCGGTGCTCGAGGGTTTTGTTTTTGATGAAATAGTTGCTAGAAGTTAGGGTAAGATTCCATTTCCACGAAAGCAAGAGGCGACGATGCCTTTTAGTGAATCACAATTGGGACCGAGAGCGTGGCGACTCAAATATTTCAATGCCAGAGCAATAGCTCTGCAGTGACGTTTTACAACTGTACATTTTCTCGTCGTCCTCTAGCAAACAATGGAGAAAATGCCAGTGTTTTTATGGCCTGAAAACGGAAGCATCGATGGTGAATTATTTTTGTCCACGCTATTGCGGGCTGATCGCTACCCTAAAAAGGAAGTTTGGCACCGTCGCTAAACTCTCAGGGCAAATCTGAATTCATCTTTTATACAACATTTCCAAATTTTGCGCCGCCGTCAGGACGGCTAAACTCCTCATTAAATGGTTTTTCCATTCGTCATGAGGAGGTTACGGAGGGTGCATCCATTTAAGGTCAGACAGTGGACTTAACTTGAGTGGGCATTCATATTCACTTCCGTTATATTTCGCTAATTTGTCGAAGTAACCTTTTCCTTTATTGCTGAAAGGAGTGCCAACTAATAATGTCGCCGGAAAAACAAAATTCATGTACGTGCCCATTCTAAACCAAGTACATATATTCCAGTATGAATGCTTCCTGATTCATCTAAAAGACTTGATAACTTTGCCCGGCGGTACTTCGTCATCATAGCTGAAACTGGTTCACGGCCACTGCATTTAGCGTTTATTATGTCATCCCTGTTTTTGTGAGACAAGATTTCTAGCGTTTTTCCGTGTTTCTGTTTGCCGAGCGCTCAAGCACGTATCAGTATGCAAAGCGTAACTGTACAGTAGTTTGTTTTGTTCTTCCGGTCACCAACGAGCAACAACGTTTTTTTTCGCTGGCCCACTGTCATGTTTCCACAACGGCGCTTGATGCGTTAATCCAGACAAAAAATGAACGAATGTTCTGTACTTTCCTTCAAAGACTGCGCAATACTTCTAAGAAGGAAGTTCTTCATAAATCATCTGGTTCGAAACGGTGATGTAAAATGTTTATCATAGTGAAAGGCGATTGAAGAGATTATTTAATTAACCGCTTTAGAGCTTTGAACATTCCTCTAGCGGTCTCCGATGTCACTGAACCGTCAAATTAAAAAAAATATTGACGATTCCACTTTTTCCTCGGCTTTTCATACCGCCTGGCAAGGCAATCGTTTTCTGTTTATTAAAGGAACAAACGGATAACTCTGCAGTCACCATTCTATATTATCCCATCCTGAAACAACCACTAACCACATATCAGTCCGTTCTATTTGCGGGGTTTTCAATCAGGATTCGTGAGACCTTTTTCTTGGCTTCGTTTGGTCAGTCGTTTTTGAAATAGTGCTTATTCTTTTTCGGCTTTTTCTTTCGGTCTCGAAATGCTTCCTTGGGTTTCAAACCCAATCACTATTGCGCTGCAATCTCAAGCAAACTCACTCGTTGCCTAGATACCGACGTTGTCAAAGGTTACGTGAAGTAAAGTTCTGAAACTTTACTGTGAAAAAGTTAACACTTCCCGAATCTTTAAATTCTTCTCAAAACTTCTCAACATTTTATTTTAATGTTTTTGTGACGCTTTTCCCTGTGGATATATATTTTTGTTTTTGTCGGCGGTTTGTAGGCTCAGCAGTGTCCGTTTGGTCGATGACAAAGCAAAGAAATTAAACTCACAGAGCCACTTTATTTCCTGAGTGGTAAAAAAACGGAAGCTCGATATTCCCGAGTAACGCTAATTTAGACATTTTTATGAAACAACTTGAGTGGGTTGAATTATGACGTCACGAAGAGAATCAGACATCAAATAATAACTCTGATTTTACTCACTTTCCCACCAATCTGACGCGCTCTCTGGATCACAGATTATGATCAGTTTATGACTTTAGTGTGAAATCGGCTTAAAGCAACGGCTATTAGTGTTATTATTATTATTATTATTATTATTATTATTATTATTAGTGTCTATTGAAAAAGGAACCTCGATACGCGGAAAATTGATATTTGACATTTTCCGTGACGATTTTCATTTAGAACTTGAAGTTTCAAAGAGGCAATTAGTAGGTGAGGAGTTAAGATGGAAAAGTTTCTTGGCTTAGTTTGGACATCCTGAAGGTCTTCTGGGCTCGACTTCTACCGCTCTCTGGAGTCCGTCCCCGCGGGCTTACTAGTAACCCTATACAATGGGGTGTTGGTCACACCACAGGAACCTTAAGAGGTTTTTTTTTTTTTTTTGTGGATGTTCCTCATGTGTTGCAAGTAAGACACTTGCGTCGATAATACATTACATCCTTATAGACACGTGACATTCCAGTTTTAGGCCAATGTCTTTGAATTCTCAGCGATATTTGGGGATGGAGTGCTTAACGCACTTATGGGAGTAAAATGAAACCACGTCTACTTGGTGTTTAAAATAGTAAAACGCCTGACATTTTTTTGGTCGAAAAATTCCGGAATATAATATTTATCTTAGGTTTCGTGGGTCAAGGGTAAAAGCTTTGCGTTGGAATCAAAATGATCAAGTTACTCTGTCATGTGCACGCGTGTCTGTCTGATCGCATGATGTCCATGAAAAAAATAAAAATTATTCTTAAAAAATAAGCCTTGATTATCGTGTTCATAATTAAGTGAAGCTCAGGTTTGCAATTAAACCATATAATAGATTCTCGAGGGCACGATTCCTGTTTTATTTCCGAAGATTGGCCCCTCTTGAAAGGGTCCTAACTGCATTTGCATGTGGTTTTACCTTGAACGATATGTTGTTTTCTCCAGAACAATGGTTTATTTGCCAACCTTCGTCATTCGGCACATAAGAGCCAGTTTTGCGTGACGGCTTCTCAGTAAATCGGAAGTTCAATGTCCGCTCTCGTGGGAAACACGGGCACAAAATTATCTTTCGTTTAGTCAGCCAGATATCTTTCATGCTATCGTGTTCGCGCGTTGTCGTGCGTAACATTAGAAGCTCTGTATAGACTTACGCATTCACAGCCCCAGGGGAAAATATTTCTCCTTGTTTTCCGTGAAATTCCGTCTTCAAAACTACGGACTGCCAAAATAAAATTAGAAAAATTAACTGCTTCCTTGTTGTTTACAGACCACTAATTTGGGAAAACCGGAATCTGCGAGGCTTTTTTTTTCTGTGCACTAGCATTTTTCTTCATATAGTTTTTTTTACTGTTTACAAAGAACGTAACGTGGCATGATTCGACATTCTTTTGTTTGCGCATGCTTATTTGTGGGTTCAGTCGAAACAAAGATGAACTATAAATATTGCTGGTGACCTGTTGAGTAATACACTGTCGAGTAGGACACCTTTCACAATAAACTCTAACTGGGATAGATTGCGTATTTATTCGGTCGAAAAAAGAACCTTAACGAAAACCTGCGTTGGCGTTCTAACACGAAACTCGTGAAAAATGCCGTCTGGTCCGAAACGCTTCCTCAAGGGAATTTGATCCGAATTTGCATGTTCAAATTACTTGAAATAAAGTGTAAACACGCCATAGATGATTCAAATTCCTGCCTTGTGACAGTCAATATTTTATTGCTCAATGTCTGTCAAGAGATCAACTGACGCCATCGCTGACAAAAGAATAATTCATTGCCAAACAGGATTTGTTTCAAATGCAATTTATTGTATCCGGCGTCAAAGCGTTCAACCACACAAAGGTGCGCATAATAATGACCTTTAATATTCCGGAAAGAAAGCTTATGTCAACTAACACAAGAGCTTGTGGTTTTGTTAGTACTCGTTTGTCCTTTGCCTGGGGTTGGTAGCCGTGGAAATGCTTACGTCATCCAATTGAATTCTATACATAATTTACATGCGCAAGTGCTTTTGTTTCGCGGAATTCGCTGAAAATAACACTTCCTTTGTCTTAATAATTCCTGTGTTGCTTGTAACCCTTCGCATGATATTCTCTCGCTGGATTTTATTGTTGTTACGTTAAAATTTGCCTTTCCACGGTTGAATTTTCTTTCGTCTTCCAGGGCAGACATTTTCCCCTGAAATCCGTTGTCAAGTCACGGCGGAAATGAGCCGTAGGTCAGGTGATCACATGCTACGCAGACAAAGTAAATTGAATATTCAATTTGTTGTCGGCGCTTTAGAACGTAAATTGCGCATTTGTTTGGGCTGAAAATTCGTCTATAATTCGATTTCTATATCGTGTCCATGCCGTAAATATATTTGTCTGAATTCCTTACTCCCGCGGGATTAGTTCTGGTGTGGAAGTATTCCGTAATTTATCAATCTGTGACACGACACGCCCTGTAACTTTAGTCCATCACGACTGCTGTGACGTCACAGGAAGTGTGTTCACTCATTGTTTTGACGTATTACATTAGTGCGCGGCTCGGTCACTGATATGATAATTTCTCAACGAACCTAAATTTAGACTTTTAGAGGGCTCAGAGGGTGATCGAATTTCGCGTCACATATTTATTTGATAGCAATTGTTTCAACTCGTTTCTTCGTTTCGCGTAGAAGAGTTCTAAGTCATTCTGAAGGGAATTTTTCGAGAAGGAACCCGCTTCGATTGAGCAGATTAACGACGAGGATTTTTTTTAGGCTGCACACGTGCCGTGGATAACGTTTCAATTGCAACATCGTGAAGGCAGACTGTCATCTTCATATTTCACGGTTGCTCTCGTGATGGAAGAAGGAACTGGATAAACCAGACAGGCAATTTCGCGTTTGTTGAGTAGAGGATTGTAGTTTCGCTTACTACTGAAGAGCGCTTTCGGAAAACGACCGTTAATTTTGATTCTGGTGAACAGTAGTTCGCGAAATGACGACTAACCCCCGCTTTCATCGACAACACTGTTTCTTATGCGATCTTCCGCACTCACCGTGGGCAATCCTTCAGGATTTCAGCGAACCTGTTTGTCGTGGCTGTTGTAATTACGAAGGGCCTGATCGAATTGAGGATGTAATACATTACTCGAGAATTTTAAGACGAACGTGGGAAAATAACGAGCTAGCGCATAGAAATCGGGGAGCGAAAACAGAACGCTTGAATTCAGCGGGATCGTCTATATCTTCCACTCCAAGTCCGCCACCCACCAACGGTACTAACTACACGGCACCATATTCAGAGCAAAGAAAAGGAGCTGGGAAACATCAGAATGCCGTCAGGCATAGCGAGGAAGGCATGGAAAATTCTCATGGACACGGGGGTGGCGAAGCTGTAAATGGACCTGGCTCGAAAGCAAATCGACCTCCAGGAAATATTGGTTCTCGCGAAATGGAAAGACGAGGGTCTGGTTTCAACATGGAAGACGCTAGGCATTCGCTGCCAAACGGAAATGCGTTACAAAGGCATCATCCCCCCTTGACCCCAAACGGACCTCAGCAGAATTTTGTCGCTGATGGACAACGGCTGGAACTCATAAGGGAAACACTAGCTATTCTGAACAGATCTTGCCCGTTTGATATCAGATTCAAAAAAGATCATGGTTATGTCGGCCGCGTGTTTGCTTTCGACGTTAGCTGTAAGCCTGGGGTTGACTATGAACTTAAAATTTTCATCGAGTACCCTCGAGGCTCTGGTTGCGTTTTTCAAAGCGCATCAGGAGTCGCCAAACAGATGTACATGGAGTCTTTGAAGGAAATGGCAAAGCCACTTTCTTCTGGGTTCAAGTATTTAGAGTACGAGAAAGATCGTTCCAAAGGGGAATGGCGTTTGCTGGGAGAATTTCTTCCTGAACCGGTGCGATTGTTCAAGGAAGCTGTCAATCACGAATTTCTCGCCAAACCTCAGCTTGATGCGGAATTTCCAGTTCTACCCAATGTGAATCTCAGCTTCAATCGATCAGGCCCCCAGTATGCGAGAAAGCGAAAAGGTGCTATTGATTTAGAAGAATTTGAGGTAGCAGCTGGAAAACGTGCAGGAGCCATGCATGGGCGCATGACTCGGGATGATGCCTTGCACAGCGTTTGGGTGCAAAATCAAACAGCTGATGGTGTCAAACTACCAGTTCATTTGCCAGGAACACCACTTCCCCCAGGGACCCCAGTCAGTTCTATACCATCTGCCTCAGTTCCACCCATGGTGTCACTGGCTGTCTCAAAAGGTGCACCGAGCCTAGCAGTGGCTGAACATCCCCGTACACAAGTAAAATCTCCTATGGGCACCATGATGAATCGATTTGAAATACCACCCACCTCAGTGCTTCGTGAAGATTCGAGGAATGGTCCGAATACTCTTGTAGCTGGTTCACCAGGCAGTGAGAGATTGTCACCACGCCCACATCAATCGCCCAGACCCTCACCTAGCTCTGGTGGAGCTAAAGGCCCAGATGTAGCTGAAGGTGACTTGAAGGGAAGGGGCTCCACAGTGAATATTCTGACTTGTAGTCTTTGTCGTGACAAGCTTGAAGACACCCACTTTGTGCAGTGCCCATCTGTTCCTCACCACAAATTCTGTTTCCCTTGTTCACGTGAAAGTATCAAGAAGCAAGGAGCTGGTTCAGAAGTTTTCTGTCCAAGCGGAGAGAGATGTCCATTACAAGGCAGTGATTTGCCTTGGGCATTCATGCAAGGAGAAATTGCGACCATTCTTGGAACTGAATACACTGTGAAAAAGGAAAAAGAAACATAGGGATAGGGTTAAATTTTTTTCTGCTTTCACAGTATCAAATTTAGTCGTTAGCAAGAAACATTATTTGTGTGTGGTTCTTATGAACTTGTATCTTGTGTATTATGTATGGTGAAAGTTGCCTCACAAATTACGTGCATAGAGTGATTTGTATGAGAAGTTTTGGTAATATGCTTCCAAGAAGATTTCCTGAAAATTTACAATGCATTTTGTGAAATGGTGTTTTTATAGTAAATTAGTAATTTAGTGAGTTTTTAATAGCACATTTAATGTCTGGAAATGACCAGTTTGTCATTTCTCCCTACAATTTAAATGTGTGATCCAGCAAGCAGGCAATAAAAATAGACACACTCGCAATCTGAGGGTGTTAATTAGCAAATGTCAAATTCTGGGATCTCCAGCTAACAAAAAAAAAAATGTATAATTCATCGGAGAATTGCAAATTGCATCCAAATTGCTAAAGGTTCAAGAACAAAATAATGTCAGAGTTCTTAATAGTTAAGGGTGAGGACACCCAGTTTTCATGCGATTTGTTCTTCTTTGTTACTCATAAGAACTTGTCTGTGTGGATTCAAAGTTGCATGAATATGTGAATGCAGGTTCTTAAAATTTCTCTATTTTGCAAGGTATTTACAAAAGGCTGGATAAGGTTAATTTCTTCCATCATGAAATGTGGCAGAAGATTGTGTCTGATGGGCTACTAAATTATGATTTAAGAATTGTGCAACATAAACATTGTAATGGCAGTGCTACTCATCTTTTGCTGTCATAAAATGTGCGTGGTAACATCCAAGAGTGTGAGATGGGTATTTGTTAGAATAGTTATTCCTGTTGAAAACAGTAATATAGGATCATGGATATTATTATTATTTGGAATTGTTGTACAAATGTGTTGCTTCTTATAAGTGAGTTGCTTATGTTGACACAAAGGTAACTGGTCATTTCTGAATGTTAATATTTAAAAAATTGCAATCATTGGAACTTCTCTCTTGTAAAATTGAGACTTTGTGAATAGAATTCTGTTAAAGGGTGGGATTTTTTGGACAAACAAGAAAACTTGTAAATAGCAACTTACACTTTTTTTCTCCACTCTTTTAGCTCTGCTGTAATCTTTCAGTGCACGGGAAAGTTTGGGTACATTTTTAAAAACTGTTTGAAATCTTGCAAATCTGTGGTTTCAAGAGGTGTTTGCAGACCTGAAAACAATTTTTAAAAATGTAGCGATGGACTGCCTGTGAATGTCAGTTTGTGTGGAAAAAGTATTGCATTGATTTACTGTGTAATTAAAGTTTGTGTTTGAAAGTTTATCTCTTGAGTAGTTTTGACTAGAAGGATCAAGCGAGGTGACTAAGTTGGGTTAATTATATACAGCACAGCTGTCAAACACCTTTCCAGTGGTTACCTGGATATAACCAGATGCTGGCTTGATAGAAGTCAACTTTTTAATTTAGGTTGCCCAATATTTGGTGTATAATGTGGCAAAGTCAATTTCAAACAATCCCACAATATTTGCATTTGAGGTTTATTTGTAAATGAGGTAAATTTGTATTTGAGATAAATGTCAGCCAACAGTTGCTTAAAAGGCAAGCTTCTGTTCAGCAGCTACTTCTAACCTCCAAGTCTCATGCAATAGCTGCTCCTTCCCTCCCCCCCCCACACCTTATTCATTGTTACTAACTCTGCCAAGGGAATTTAATTTGTTGGTGGGGGGGGGGCACAGAAAGATCCCTGTAAGGCTTTTACCTCTACTGCTTGTGGTTAGAGCTTTGCTGTAGCCAAAAATTGTCATAATTCATTTTCAAGGAATGAAATATTTGCAATGAGATTTTGAAAGTTGGATTGAAGAGTTTTAGTCCTTTTTTTTGTTTCCTTTAGTGCTGACACTCTTCTGCTTAGACCAGAGACAGAAGCATTGTCAAGTGATGTTGGAAAAATCAAAACTGAACTCAGAGACATTCTGGCTGTAAGTCAAGGAAGACTTTGCTCTCTCATTTAACTCTCACAAAATTGGGCCACAGTTGACCTTGAAATTTTTCTCTAATTGTTCAGGATTTTTTAATTGTGTGTTCCCACAAAGGCAATCTTGATGTCGTACTGAAAAGAGGGAAAATTGCTCTTGTCGCCACGACACACCAAACCATGATGATTTTGCTTTCTGATATTTTTTATTTTTGTTACAAATAACAAATGAGGATTACAGCCTCCATGCTGACAGTGATTTTGGCCATGATTCACAAGGAAACAGTTGCCATGCATCACAAAACCAAGTGCTTCATCCTCAAAGCATTTTAATGCTTTTGATTTATAGACTACAACTCATAACTTCTTTTCAGTTTTCAGTTTGTGCTTCCAGTCTCATTCAGTCTTTATATTCTTGAACTAGTCCTTCAATCTTCTAACTTGATATTTGTCAACAATTGATTCACACAGGAGACAGAGAGACTTAAACAAGAGCTGACTCAACACCAGCTAGTCAGGGTAAAAAATAATAAATGTTTGAGTTGACTTTCAGTATGCAAGTGCCCCATATTGTTCTTAAATGAAATGATTCAGGGCTGTAGCCAGACTTCAGAACAAGATGAGGCAAGTTTTAGGTCTGGCATGCCCCTCCCTTCCTCATCTTGCCTCATGCTTGTTATCGCCCTGTCATTGCCAACACGTTAAATTCTTGATTGTTAGACAAATTCTCCTTGTAAACACCTAGGGGAATGTATTAATCTCCTGACCTTAATGCTAGATTTTAAGGGGTAATACTGTTGGGAGAAATTAGATCTGTATCACTGGTAGGCTGGGGTTAGAGAGCTAGTATAAATTCACTAGTTGTACACATATGATAAGAATTGCAAGTTGCTGTATTTAAATTAGAGGCACCTTTTTTCTTATCTATTCAAAGTCGTTTTGAAATAAGAGGGGGTGGCCATAAGTAGCAAGGAACAAGTAATTTATACAAAAAGAGGGAAGGGTTCATGACTTTTTTGTGTATTTACTTTTGTTCGTGTTGAAATAGTTCCCATGATTTTTAAAAAAATTTTGAAATAAAATATTTTTACTAAGGGTGACCCAAACTCTGGTGTACTGCAAGTGGTACCTATTGGTGATGGTCCTTCACCTTTAGATGAATATTTGGTAAGTATAATATGATTATATCACAGTTTTTAAAAATTAAGCAGCCAAATAACATTGATTAAATAGGGTATAAGTAAAATTACATCAATCAGTTTGCTAGTCATATGCTGTATAATCATTGGTTACACACAATTGTTTGAGTGAGAAATGTATCACTGATTAGATGTGAATAATTCTACCTAAATCTAGGATTAGCTATGTGTTATTTAATTTTGTATGTATAGCTCTACTTTGCAAGTTATTGCAATCAACTCCATGCGATAAAGTGAACATTACATGGTACATGGAAAATATTAAATTTTATTTGCATGGGCAAAGCAAACTCATCAGGTCTGAGTCACTACGTTTGTTCTTCATTAGAAACAATCAAGTTTTTTTTAACCATCATTTATTTCTAGTTACTGAAACATAACCAGTGTTCAGTTGCTAGAAATGTTTGGCTGCATGAGACATGTAATGTTTAAGTCTCTTGTAACACTGATATGAAAGTCATTCCCACTGATATCTCATGATATTCTCCTGCCGTGGGGAATAACCCAGTGGCAGTGATTGTATAGCTCCAATACTGATTGCATTTCATCATTCAATAGGAAACCACACATAAATCACACCTGCCAAGAAAACCTGTGACATCAAGACCATCAGGTAATTCTTGAGTGTCTTACATTACACTTTACATTACCACAATTACACTTTACATTACACTTTACATTACCACAATTACACTTTACATTACACTTTACATTACCACAAAGAGTGGTCTGACCTGGCCACAGACTGTGGTACCTGGCGCCACACAATCAACCAAGCCACTGCTCAATTTGAGAAGGATAGACGTGAGGTACTTAAAGACAAGCGTCAGAAGAGGAAAACCCGCGCCGCCTCCACCTTCACTCCTGACACCACCTTTCTCTGCAGATACTGCCCCTGGATCTGCCTTTCCCGTGTCGGTCTGGTCAGCCACGAACGTGCCTGCAGCCAATGTCAACGTGGACAACCTTTTTAATCTTCGCTCGCGAAGTCAAGCCAACACATTACACTTTGCATAATTTCTGACTGATTATTTTGTTTGTGTGAGACTTAAGGGTCAGAGGAAATTGAACATGCGTAACAAACAATAAAAATTGAGTGATAGAGTTGGGAACTTTCTTGCAATGTGAGTGGCATTTTTCCTCAGAAAATTTTCACCTGTAATGGCTAAGAATTTTTATTTTTTTAGGGGTAATGTTGTTGTACATAGCTGAAGACCTCTCAGCCTTGCTACATCTTTGAGAGTCCTATTTGGTGTTAGAATCTGCATCAAAATTAGTTGACGTGAAGTGTTTGCAAAGTGAAATTTAAATTTACCACACCTCAAAAGAATTCCCCTTCCTCTTCAGTGCGACCATTTACCAAACTGCTTCTTCTGACATTTTATAGGGAATTCATCCATGTACATGTAGCTCATATTGATAAATATTTCTTTATTCATTTCCTTTACAGGCTTTCTGCCATCAAAGTCAGCGCACTACTTAGCTGATGCAGAACACCTCCTCCAAGATGTCCAGTATCGACGACAAAATCTGGACAACAATTTGCAATCTCTGATAAGACGAAGAGAAGAACAAGATTTGTACAATTTTG
The DNA here is from genome assembly GCF_964205215.1 of Stylophora pistillata. Taxonomy (NCBI): domain Eukaryota; kingdom Metazoa; phylum Cnidaria; class Anthozoa; order Scleractinia; family Pocilloporidae; genus Stylophora; species Stylophora pistillata. The sequence continues at coordinate 1,854,850 of NC_142524.1, read as the reverse complement.
TGGATAGCATTCCTTCATCTAATGGGTAAGATTGAAAGAGCTTGAGTTAATGCAGTGTTAAGTAAATGCTAAGCACTGTAGTTCAAGAGCTTCTTTAGTTGGTGATAATTTTCTTTATTCTTGAGACCTGAATGTTTGATTTAGGAGTGATATTGAAAGGAGAAATTAGATGCTAGTCACGGTAAGGGGTCAAAGGGTGAAATCCAGTGGTGAAATTATTGTTATTTTTTGTAGCGAAGTTGATGAGATGCTGAGAATAAGGAGAGAGGTGGATGAGAAGATAAAAGAGATGAACTCTGCAGTGCAGGTAGTTTTCACTGGCAGTATCTAGGATCTCTCTTTATACAATACATATATCTTATTAACCAAGCGGGAGGGCCGTACTGGGAGAACATCGGCCCGAGGTCTTGACAGTATGGACCTCGCTGCTCTCGGTTCGTACAAAAAAGACCGAGAGCTGATATTCTTCCAGTATGGTCCCGAGCAAGCTTGGTTAATAAGAGATTTATTATACGACTGAAGTTTGAAGGGACACAAGTGCGGTATCATTCGGGATAGTGCCCGGTCCAATACTTAGAGAAAATTGGACAGGCAATAGAGCATTTTGATTGGTTGATTTTAGTTATTGGCCCTCTGACTGCCCCAGTCTTGTAATAAAATACAATATTCTTTATTTAACGAAGGTGACGTAATTAACCCAAAGAGTTATCTAACTTACGGCCTTCACAAAAATGCAAAATACACATATAAACAATGCCTAATCAGCAATATACGACTTACTACAAGAGAAACTAAAACTATACAAAATTTGGTTCAACATAGATGTAAGGTGATAAACACTAATTACCTTCTAACACAGTTACAGTAAAGAGAAAAACGACACCCATAACACATTAATTCTTCAAGATGAGAAACATTGCTAACAAACTTAAGGTATAATACAAGAAGTTTATGCTTAAAATTATTTAATCTAGATGAAAAAATAGTAGAGGAAGGAGATACACAAGCTATTTGCTTAACATCATAGTCAAGGCAATTGAAAAAGGTGGCAGCAGAGTAAGCAAATGTGCGCTTTGCCGAATTAGACCACGGGTAGGGAACTTGAAGATTAAAAGAGCAAGCCCTGGTGTGCAAACCAGTTGGACGAACATTAGACAAGAAATTGAATTTGCGTTTAAGACAAAAAGGAGCGTCAGGATTATTGAGGATAGTAAATAAAAGTACAAGTTTTCTTAGTTTTTTAAGGTCGAAAATAGGAAGCCATTTGAGTTTGAAAAATGAGCTTACAGGTGATTGAGTGAAGTCGGCATCAAGGAGCAATCTAGCTGCACGTTTTTGAAGATGAATATCTTTGTTTAGAGAAGGACCCCATTTTTTCAAAGGAGCCAAAAAACATAACATCATAGGCTTGACTTCTTTTTTAATCCTTTACACTGTACCTTAAGCCCTGAAAGCTGTCAGCACATTTTACACGTTTTTCCTAACCTTTTACACTTCAGCATTGAGAGGCATTTTCTCTCCACTGTTCTCTGTTCATTCCTATGGGATTGACAAGGAGAATTTGTTTAACAAATCAAATACTATTAATGTCAAATAGAAGAGTATAGTAGAGAAGAGGAAAGTGATTGTGTAGCAAGTATTTAGTGGAAATAAACATCTTTTCCGCAGAGGGAAATTGATCTTGAGGGAAAAGGTGCTCTGGAGCAAAAACAGCATTCAGTTTCCTTGAAGAAGCAAAATTCTCAACCACAGAAGGCAATATCATCAGGGACAAAGAGAGTGGAACCAAGAGTTATAGCAAGGTCTACTGTGACAGGAAATAAATCAGGGGGTAAAAGTACTGGGAAGGAAAATTTACCACAGAAAACTGCTGTCAGGAGAGGCAAGGCAAGTAGCCATTGCACTCAGATTCTTGAGCTCTGTTCCCACCAAACTGGGTTTTCTGTGTTGGTTGAAATATGTCCAGTGCTTAATATTCGTTTTCTTTTTTTGCAAGTTTGGGATAAACAGAGTAACCTACATTCACACAAAATCTTGGATGGTGGTTGGGGTTGGTGGAGGGGGCTGGGGAGCAGGAGGAGACTGGGGAGCAGGAGGGGGCTGGGGAGCAGGAGGGGACTGGGGAGCAGGAAGGGGCTGGGGAGCAGGAGGGGACAGGACTATGGTTTGAGAGGTTTATGTATGAGACTTGGCTTATTAGGTTATTGCATTGTGTTCTTAGATGAGACACTTTGCTCTTTTAGTGCCACCTGGGGGCTAGGGTTAGGGTTAGAACTACCAGAAAAAGCTATTATTAAGGGTGGTGACCTTCAATGGACTATTGTGTTGAGTTTCCCCCTTGGGGGCTAGGGTTAGGGTTAGAACTACCAGAAGAAGTTGTTATGACAAATGTAGGGGTGGTGAACTTCAATGGACTATTATGTTGTGTTTCCCCCTTGGGGGCTAGGGTTAGGGTTAGAACTACCAGAAGAAGCTGTTATGACAAATGTAGGGGTGGTGATCTCCAATGGACTAGTATCCCATCTAGGGGTGGCTTCATGTGAGGAAAACTGGGACTGGGGTCAATTGAGCGCAAGATAGGAATACTCTGCTATAACAATGGAAGCTTAACAGCCCTTAAAATGTTTCCTTGCAGTCTACAAAAAGCCAAGTCCCTTCCAGACAGCCTGCCAGAGTGACACCAGCGCAGAAGGAAGTGTACCTCTCAAGTGTTTATGGCCGCCAACCTCACTATCCACAGAGGACGACGTCCAAGGCACCATACCTACACTACCAGTCTCCTGTGAACCCCAAGACTGCTGCAGTAATGGCAGGGATCATGGCCGGTGACAGCAAGCTTCCTGGAAAACCTGCTGTGCAGGATTTGACCAGCTTTCTAGGACAAGAATTAACAGAACCCAATGGACCAAAGGCTGATGCCAGGAAACCTGTGCACGGTTCTGATGGGAAACCTTTCAAACAAAAAGAAGACATGCAATATTTCTTTCACCCGAGGGTGGACTTGTCACAGGTTGGCGAGGGGATGTCTCGGGTTGGCGTGCCATTGGAGGGACAATTAGTGCCTATGGCTATACCCCTGGGGAGACCCAAGACTAATCCAGCATTACGACCTCCCATTGTCACGCAACAGCCACAATACACAACTCATGAAGAAGGTAATGTTCCATTTTGTTGACAGCCCCAAATTGTGACGCAACAGCCACAATACACAACTCATGAAGAAGGTAATATTCCATTTTGTTGACAGCCCCAAATTGTCACGCAACAGCCACAATACACAACTCATGAAGAAGGTAATATTCCATTTTGTTGACAGCCCCAAATTGTCACGCAACAGCCACAATACACAACTCATGAAGAAGGTAATATTCCATTTTGTTGACAGCCCCAAATTGTCACGCAACAGCCACAATACACAACTCATGAAGAAGGTAATATTCCATTTTGTTGACAGCCCCAAATTGTCACGCAACAGCCACAATACACAACTCATGAAGAAGGTAATATTTCATTTTGTTGACAGCCCCAAATTGTCACCGAGCCAGTAAAGAAACTCTGGGCGTCCCCAGGGACTAGTTGGAAACGGGTGTGGCTTAGCTGCAGCGCCCACGAGAGTCTTCTCGCAGCTTGATATTCGTAGTTGGCTGCAAAGCTTGCGTCGTGGTTGTTAGAAATTACTGAACCTTTTCATAATTTTGAGAAAAAATAAAATCCTTAAACGGTTGACTAACGGTATCTTGTTTTTGCAGCTACTCCATTTTTATCTAAAACACTTCCTACAGAATTGACGACGATTATTGAAACGTTACTACGCTTTCCGCTTCAAAATGACGCAAATCTGCGCGCCTCCACTGATCTACCTTTAAAAGATTTCACCCGTGTGGTCTTATTTGTTTGAGAACTAAAGGTTGTTAGCCACTAAATGTGTTTATTTATTGAAATTTGCAGCAGAGGCAGAAAGCCCCTTACCAGATAGTACCTTATCTACAGACCCATCTGAAGTCCATTCCCCTGATCCCACTCCCTTGAGACTTAGTAGACCTGCTCGGCCAAATGTGGCAGTGATTACTGTATGTGATAAGGAACTGGGCGAGAACACGGACCATCAACACAAACGACACAAAAAGACGCCAGCGAAGAAGAAGCGAAACCCTCTGTCTGTTCAGGTTGGTGAAAAAAAACTTCATTCTGCGGAGTATCTTTCAAATCGTGTGTAAAATCTTTTTTCTTGCTTTGGAGACTGTTTTAACTTGAGCCAAGACTCTTGATGAGAGAAGGCGGGAAAGAACGGGGGAGCGAAACATGTGCCAATTTTTTTCAGAATTATTTGCTTTTACGGTAGGTGTTACCCAAAGTGGATATCGACAGTTTTTCAGAGTCTTCGTCATCTTCTCCGAGTTTGTCACACGTCTCGGTAGGTTGAAATACTTAAGATTAAGTAGTTGACATGTAAGATTTCCCTTCAATACCAATACCATGTAAGCAACCGATTTGTCCAATGTTTTCCTTTTGCTATGGAAGTTTTTGAATTATATTTATTAAACTGCTGTACACTAAAATACCCAATTTTTGTTCTGAAAAACTAAGGAAGAACTTAAGAAGATTTATTTGGAATTATACTTAGCTATGATAATATCGGAGCTGATACAAGTTTCTTGATCACTGATGGTCCTCCCTTAGAACGTTCCAGAGCCCTTTTCCCGTCCGGATGATTCTGAGTACCAGGAGTTCAGGAATTTTTTGGCCGTCACAGAAACTGGGGACCAGGAAAAGGACGATGAACAGGTTTGAGTTATTTCCGTTCGTTTTAGGACAGTTCCGTCTTGGTTAACCTTTCTCCTTTTGTTCTCAGACTCCTAATGAGGCAGATGATGACTTTCACCGACTTCCAACACCTCAGCAACCCTTGACACTAGAGGGACTCACAGAAGCACAAGATAGACCATACAATGGCCCCCCGTTTCCACCTGTTCATCCTCCTGTTTCTATGCAGCAGACAGGAGGGGTTCTTGAAGCTGATACTCGGCAACAGGAAGCTCTGGAAGAGAGAGCCATGGAATGGTAAAGTTGTCGCTGTTACACAAACTTGAATCTTTCTTTTCCGAGCAAGGCGACGGTATGATCGTTTCAGAGACTTGGATACTCTTCGTCTTACCCTCGTAAACAAAACCTTTCTTACTCTATAACCGCGGAGGATTCTTCTGGCCTTTCTCGAACTTATCGGATGCAAAACTTAAATAGTTGTGACCTCCCGCGTTTCAAGGAGTTCCCTATAATTCAGTTTGAGTTCCCACTGGCTCCTTGTAATGCCGCCTGGTTAGTTCAAACCCCCGCCTAGTTAGTTCAAACCCCCGCCTGGTTAGTTCAAATCCCCGCCTGGTTAGTTCAAACCCCCGCCTGGTTAGGTCATGCTGTAAAGCGCCAAACTGCCGTGCGCGAGGTCGAGGGTTCAAGCCCCAGACCGGACCAACACTCAGGGTCTGAATATAACTGAGGAGAATGTGCTGCCTTTGCCATGACACCTGTAAATGGTTAGACACTCCAGTGTTCTCGGATAAGGACGAAAACCCGTAGGCCCCGTCTCTTGCATCTTCTTTGTGCTAGTTAGCAGGGACGATTAAGAACCTACACGCTTATCGCAAAGAGTAGGGAACGTAGCTCTCGTTGTTGTGGTCTGGCCTTGATTCTGATATTGGGGGTATCTGCAAAACTTCCTTCAAAAATTGTAAATTGCTCAATGCAATCTGGCCAAAGTCCCCCACAAAAAAAATTTTGTCAATTAAATCGGAAGAGCAACATAGTGGAGGTTTAATACAGGTATTTGTATTGTGCTGTATTTTGTTTTGATTGGCCATTTCGTTTACTTGAGGTTTGGAGTTCAAACAATGTGTCATATTGTGTTGAAAAAATATGATGAACTTGGCTTATTAACCGACTCAAACTCTTTCCCTATTAGGATTGAGCAGGAACTCCTTGCGCGTATCGTAAGTGAAATGAATCAACCAGTGACTGACCCCACCACCCTAATAAGGCCCCAGTCCACTCCTGAAAGTAGTAGCACCGTTTCGGAGACAGGAGATGAAGATGAGGAATTTCTTGGTGAGTTCTCTTATTGTAGTAATGCTCTGTGTGGGTAAAGTTAGATTGACAAAAAAGGGCCTGCAAAAATATCTCGGTCTATAGTTGCGGGACGGCATATAAATTTGCCTGAGATGGTAGATCTTTACAAAGAGGTGATGTCATAGCGCGTAACTTGTGATTAACACCACGTGAGTTCATCTCACTTTCTTTACTATGAAGCCGAGTGTTGCTTCTCCGTCCCTGATCGTATCCAACAGAGATCACCCCTCTCTCTCCGAGGCATTTCGTCGTCTCTTGACAGTTCACCAGTTTTAACTGTAGTCCTGAGTAGAAATAAGGACCGTGAGAGTAAAGTGTCTCGTCCCAGTCAGGGATGGAATCCAGTCCTACAGCTTAGAGGAAAAACAAGCGCATTGTAAATGATGGAATTAGTTGGGCGTGGGTTGAGACCACGACGCACCTCGCACCTTATCCCGCCGATCTGTCTCGTTCCAAGTCCTTCTCGCCCGACGCTTCTCCTCCTCATCGACTTGTAACAGTTAGAACCATGTTCGAGTATTTCAAGAAGAATTGAAATCGATATCAGGAATACTGAGATCGTTTCCTTATTTTGTCTTACATGGTTATCATATTTTCAAGGTTGTAATAATCACAGCAAACATTTTTATGATGTTAGTTTTTGCGCTGTTTGGTTAGCTGCCGCAATAGGTCAGGATGGAATTCAGCTGTTTATTGACGCTGGGATCCCCGTGGATAAAGAACTTGTTACCAATTTGATTCGGGAAGTAATCGCAGAGAATGTTTCTACGATTCTTGGTCATCCAAAACCAAGGATCAATCCTCGACCTTCGAGAGTAAGTGAACTATTTCTTTAGCCATTTTTTCAGTAAAATAAGTTTGAATGTGTACTTTGGCCCTGGTAAGTTACCAAGTTAGCGGCTATTTATCGTTGCTTTAGCCTCATTGAGCATGGTATGTTACACGTTATGGCATCGGGTTCCCATTAAGGGTCCCATACATTATCCACTTCTATTGCTGTGTGTTGTTTGGCGTACCCATTGCGCAGTTACCAATTCCAACATCCTTGTCATTATTTAGCAGCCAATTGCTGAGGAAGGTCACCCGTCACGTACACCCTCCCCCAGAGGAACACCATTGCCAACTCCCGCCCCCACTCCTGAGTACACACCTCCAGAGTCAGAGAAGAGTGTGCATGAGTCGGCAGTAGTAGTAACTCCTGAACGCACTCCTACCCCCTCGGTAACGAGCGAGGAGCCGATTCCATCGGAGAGTGCAGAGGAAGAAAAGGAAATTGAATCAACTAAGGAAGAAGTGGAGATAAAAGAACAGTCCAGTGAAAAGGTTAGTTTGTTGAGATGGTTACTGTTGGTATGTTTCAGCGAGGCACTGGCCAAGTGAATATTTATTCGTCTTCATTTTAATTTGTAGATCTCTGAGGTCAAAACTCCAGTGTCTACCCCAATCCCAACTCCACCTGCTGTCCAGTCCCCTCCGGTCAGTATATCTACACCTGAGGCTTCGGTTCAAGAGCCAGAGGAATCCCAAGATACTATAGTTCCCACGCCTCCGCCGTCAGTTGTTGTCAAAACACCAACTCCAGAGCCTGAACCCGAGCCGGAAGCAAGCATGTAAGCTTACGCTTGTAACAAATTCGGAGACGCTGTTGCTCAATGGTTAGCGCTCTAGATTTAGGATCAAAGAATCCAAGTTCCAGACCTTTCCGGGTCATTGTGTTGGGTTAGGGGGCGGGACAATTCACTCTGACAGTACCAAGGGCGATTCTAAAGGAAACCCTGGTGAATGTACAAGGGGAGCTGTCTGTGATGGATCAGAATCCGGTCTAGCAGGAGAGGGAATACTCGTTATGCTCCAAAAAACCAGGAAAAGCCCTTAGTCAGTTTTTCTTAATCGCGTCCTCTCAAAAGGAATAAAGGTAGCCTACTTCTATTTAGTGTACACTTACATCAGCTAGAATTATCAAGCTTTGAGGGAACTCATGCGTCAGTTAACCAGTTTTTTTTTGTCGTCTCAATGCAGAGTTGAAGAAGCCAGTAAAACCAAGGAACCGTCGGTTAGTCAAAAGGAACTCACACCTCCTCAACCCGCCAAACTGTCGGTCAGCAGTCCTTCGAGCATGTCATCTACTACCCTTGGTGCAACTACAATAACCACTGAGGAGGAGATGTCTGAGGGAGAATTAATACAGGTTAGTGTATCACCCTCCCTCCACTTCCGGGCCACAATAACCGAGAGTAGTCGATCGGAGAGAAGCCTTTCCCAGAGGAATTTTCAACTGAGAGTCGAAGATAATCCGGGATTGGTTTATTTTGCTTTACTTTAGTTTGCTCTGTGATTGGTCCAGAAAACACGCGCCATCCTCTCAACCAATCAGATTCAGTCCTAAAACCAATCGTGACTTGGTAACTTGCGCTTTCCCGCGCTTCCGGTAGTCAGTGGCTTGTGTTCTTTTCCTTTCCTGTGATTGGTTGTTGGATATGGTTTTACGACACTCAATTTAAAAGCGCTCCAAGCTCACGAGATATCTTTCGCAATTCTCCCTTCTATCTCCGATATAATTTTCTTGTAAATCATTTAAGAGAATTGGGTGTTGCGTCAATTTGACCCTCAAGCTTTTTATTCTTATCAAGTATTCGATATTTTGTTGGGGGGGGGGAAAGAGAATTTTCAGTACTAAAAGTCTTGAAAGGAGAATTTTGGCTTAACGTTTTTTGTTACTTGTGGTTTGATAATGCAGCCATATGCACATGTTGGAATGTACAGTGAGGGAGAATTTGCTCTGTCGCCAACCATTGTTCAACTGGCCGCTGAAAAAAAATTGCCAATGGCTGGGGACTGGGATTCAACAAGGTTGGGACACGATGAAGGTAAGAGCTTGTCGCAGAATTTAATTGCACGATTAGTAAGTTACTAATCAATTGCTGGCTTGAGCCATTTTTTACTTACACTTTAATAACATTGCTTTAATCTTAAGATTACCTCGAGCATCGAAATGATTCCTATCAAAGTTACGTACACAGAAGAACTTTGCAATATTATCTTTAGGATGGACTATCAATGTCAATGTCAATGTCTCAATCAATTCTTCGAAGGCCAAATTGAAATTAAGTTTCAGTGTGCCAGTCTGTTTTTATAGTTAAAAGCTTTGATGTTTCCTCCCGTAGACAGCCGTAACGAACTCGTTAGGGTCGCTCTCAATGGCATTTTAAAAGGCGGCCCACAGGACAGACAACATCAACAAGGATCAAGCGACAACAGCAGTAGAAGCAACAGTGAGTCTGAAGACCAGGTCAGCGGTGTCAGCACTATGAGAGATACAGAGGACATCAGAGAGGTAATGGTTACCTATTAGATAATATCATTTGATAAATATTAAGGAGCAATTTACCCCCAAATAGTACGAATTAGGTAAATTTTTCTTTTTCCTTAATTCGTGAGAGAGGGTATAACATCGAAAAGAGCTTTATTTCCTACATTAGGATTCCATCACTGACGTTTCGCGCAGTGAAGGGGAACTCCTTCACGATCCAATGGTAGTTCTGTTGAGCCGCATCAAACACCACATGAAGTCAGCGGAAAATAGTATGGCCAGTGAAGGGGAGTTATCAGGAGAGCGTTCGCGCATGCCCCGTCCAAACCAGAAGAAAAATGTCACAACACATGTTGGAGCAGTGGGTAAGTTTAGAGATAATTACATCGAGATAAAATGGTGGCTTGAAAATACCAGACTACATAAAAAAAAAGCTGAAAATTGATCTTACGTGCTGTCTTTTTCATTTATTTGTAGCTTCCGGGGATCTCTCGCCCGGTGAAGTAGTACGGGAACGTCCCGGTGTATCGAGAGACCTTGATCCCGTCCATGATAATGCAGACAAGAAGCAAAACCCAACAATACCCCTGAACGAAGTCATTCCGACGACCGAAGAAGAGCGAACTACTGCCGACGGAGAGCCGAGCGTCGACGATCGTTCTCTTCACGCGTCAGACTTGTTGCCAGGCACAGTCGGTACAACTGATGCTTTGCGATTTACACAGATTCAGCGTTCTCATCCAAGAGTGATTCAGGTTGAAGAACGCGAGAGTGAGCCTTCAAATTCGCAGCGGACTTACTCAGTTGAGGAGAAGGGGGGAGATGGATCTGCTCTTCTTCGTGATAACGAGAGAGACGAGAACGCTGGTGTTCACGGTTTGGAGGTGACAAGCGGAAGAAATTATGACGTAGAAGCTAAGGAAACGAAAAAGCCGACTAAAATCCAAGTGACAATACCTTCGATTGATGATGTTACTCACGAGGAAAGCTCAGTACCGAGTGATGCGCATGTTTCTATTGATCAAGACACGATTGGTGATGTGTCCTCAATTTCTGGAGGCGATTTTTGAACTGAATATTTATTTATATCAATGTGCAAATTAACTGCAGTGATAGACAGCGTGTGAGATGTGGGTTTTTTTCAGGGTTTTTTTTGTATAGATTTGCTCCAAAAAAATTTGAAAGAATATTTATGCGACATGTGGATTGAGGCATATGAAATAAATAATTTATCTAACTTGTTCCACACTGTTCATTTAATATGCGCAGTTGGGTGGGAATGAGCACGAAAGGTTCCCTTGTGTATGAGGGGTCATCTCCGCCAATATCCTGTTTCAAATTCTGTTATGAAGAACCTGTATGCTATTGCTTTTTATCAAATTCTTTTCTCAATAAAAATACAACCGAAATTGGACCAACAGAATAGAATTTAGGAAGTTAGAACAGAAACTGAGTGAACAAAACGGTATTTAGAACATCCCAGCAAAGCGAAACAGAACGGAAATTGACGATGTCTCAATTTCTGTTCTATTTTCCCGACGAACCGAGTGGAACCTGAGTAAGAGCCAGTTGAACATTATAATTTTTTCTCCCGATTCTCGCTTAAAGAAAATTTATTCTTGCCTGGTGACCAGTCTGTTTTTTAAGAGCTACTGACCGTAAATATCGAGAATCCGTCGACAGTTGCAAAATTTCGTAATTCGTTTTATTTTCTGTAAGGGACCCTTTTAGTGAACCTTTTTCGAAAACTATATAAAAAAAGTTCTATGGCGCTTTTTTTTCTCCGAAAAATCGAAAAGTTCGAATACGCCTAAACGACCGTTGTCCTCCCCGTAAAGCAATGAAAAATGATACAACTTTGGCAACTTTGTACGCTACAACGCGATGCGATCCCGCTTTTAAATTCTGTGTGTACTAGCAGATGGTCCTTTTATTTCGTAGAAAATAGTAATTTCTTGCTATTTTGTTACGTTCAAGTCTGAATAGTGACCTGTTGAAATAAAGTATTTCGCGTCTCTTTCGCAGAGGTAAAATAAAGGTCAACCTCAGTGGCCGATGAACAGGTCTGCCATATATACTTACAAATCATAATGTACATCATCGTAAAGCTTTATCCTTGGAATTTAATTCCTCCAATTCTCTGTCTTGGCCTGCTATAAGCTGCACTTCAGGTTTACAAGAGTTTGGGCTATTTTGTCAAAAATGCAATGCGAACCGCTGAACAGCTGTCACGACCCATTTAAAGGCCTTTAAAAAGGTCTTGTATGATATATTTACAAATCTAAATATGTATCTTCTTTAAGCTTTATCCTTGTAGTTTAAGTCCTCTAAGTTTCTTTCTTGACCCGCCATAGGCGGCGCGTCCAGCTTGGAGAGAGTTCGAGCTAAAATGATAAAAAATGTAGTGCGATCCGTTGAACGGCTGTCACGCAAGAGGCTATGTATTTGGTACATTCCTGGCCAAGTTGAAAGCCGAAAGATTGGCTTTGACCTCTTGCGTGACAGTCGTTCAACGGATCTCATTACATTTGTTGTCATTTTTTAGCCCAAACTCTTTTGAAGCTGGACGCGCCGCCTATGGCGGGCCAAGAAAGAAACTTAAAGGACTTAAACTAGAAGGATAAAGCTTTAAGATGATATATATTTTGGTCTGTAAATATATACAAGACCCGTTTAATGGCCTTTAAATGGGTCGTGACAGAACAGGGGCCGGGGGGGTACTCCCTTATAAGGGCTTAATGGGGACGTGCGGCCAGCCAGGGTACGTTTTTCGAGATTTTTGTCTCAAGCAGGGTATCGAATTTATCATTTTTTGTCTTAATCAGGAATATATCGAGTATCCCCCGGGCACAGGGGGCCCACACAGGCGGCGTGTCCGGTCGTTTGTTCGAAATATAAAGAAATGTATGGGAGAATATTGAAGAGTCGTAATATCGTAAACTTATATCAAGGAATTTTTATGTGAAGGCTCAAAATAAATGTAAACCTACCTCACTTGCCGTGTATTGTCGTTTCTGTGATTCTAAATGGCGAATTTGAGCGATTTGGTAGATTTTGCGTGGACTGGTCCCCTGTAGTGACAGCTGTTCAGCGGTTCGCATTGCATTTTTGACAAAATGGCTCAAACTCTTGTAAACCTGGACGCGCCGCTTATGGTGGGCCAAGATAGAGAATCGGAGGAATTAAAATGCAAGGATAAATATTTATGATGATGTACATTATGATTTGGAAGTATATATGGCAGACCTGTTTATAGGCCTCTGAAGTTGACCTTTATTTTACCTCTGCGAAAGAGACGCGAAGTACTTTATTTCAATGGGTCACTATTCAGACTTAAACGTAACAAAATAACAAGAAATTAATATTTTCCAAGAGGTTAACGGATCATCTGCTAGCATACAAAATTTAAAAGTGGGATTGCATCGCGTTGTAGCGTACGAAGTTGCCAAAGTTGCATAATTTTTCATTGCTTTACGGTGGGGGGTGGGGGGGGGGACAACGGTCGTTTAGGCGTATTTCGAACTTCTCGATTTTTCGGAGAAAAAAAAGAGCGATAGAACTTTTTGATATAATTTTCGACAAAGGCTCATTAAAAGGGTCCCTTGGAAAAAATAAAACGAATTACGAAATTTTGCAACTGTCGGCGGATTCTCGATATTTATGGTCAGTAGCTAAAAAAGAGACTAGTCACCAGAAAAGAATAAATTTTCTTTGAGCGAGAATCGGGAGAATAAATTATAATGTTCAACTGGCTCTCGTCGGAAAAATAGAATAGAAACTGAGACATCGTCAATTTCCGTTCTGTTTCGCCAATTTTTGTTTCGCTTTGTTGGGGTGTTCTAAATTCCGTTTTGTTTACTCAATTTCTGTTCTAACTTCCTAAATTCTATTCTGGTACAATGTATATATGAAGTTCATATATTTTGAACTGCGGTATTAGATACGTGTGATGCATGATCCTCGCAGTAGAGAGCGCTATTTATGCAATAGCGAAAATCAGACCTGAAAAAAATCAGGCCTGTACGGGATTCGAACCACTGACCTCTGCGATACTAGTGCAGCGCTCTACCAATTGAGCTATGAAGCCAACTGGAAGCAGGCCGTTAAGTTGATTCGTAATAAACCCGTGATGATAAATCGGATACAATGTATATATGAAGTTGATTTATAATCACGGGTTTATTACGAATCAACTTAACGGCCTGCTCCCAGTTAGCTTGTTAGCTCAATTGGTAGAGCGCTGCACTAGTATCGCAGAGGTCAGTGGTTCGAGTCCCGTACAGGCCTGATTTTTTTCAGGTCTGATTTTCGCTATTGCATAAATAGCGCTCTCTACTAAATTCTATTCTGTTGGTCCAATTTCGGTTGTATTTATATGAGAAAAGAATTTGATAAAAAGCAATAGCATACAGGTTCTTCATAACAGAATTTGAAACAGGATATTGGCGGAGATGACCCCTCATACTTGTGGGCCTCGACCCTGTGCACCCAACCCAGTCAGTTCTCTTGACTCACGCCCAAACCGTATCGAACGTGTTCAGGAAACCACAAAACATAAACATGGGAAGACAAAAGAACAAAGGGTGAGGATAACAAAGTGAGATTGTTATTTAGAACCGGAAACCTCTTTCGGTTGTCTCCGGTGACACATTAAAATCAATCCAGCTTGGAGAGATAGGAATAAACAGAGAAGGAATGGTTCAGAACAGTGAAAGGGAAAACAGCTTGATTACAAAGTGAACCAGAACCCCTCCAGTAGCTTTTATAGTTATTAGTTATTTGTCCGAAAAGTGAGATTACTCAGATTCTCTTTGTTTTTTGTTTTTTTTTTTACTTCCAGACTCTTGTGCCATTTCTCTTCTCTCTCAAGTTTTTTCCAGTAAACCGCTTTCGAATTACAGCCTAGAAAAAAATTATTTTTAGAAAAGCAAACAACGTCCTTCTTGAGAAAAGTGTGCCACACGCACAGTCGCCCAAATGTCAGCAAGAGCTAGTCTTGGAAAGCGTGAAGAAAAACGTTTTGTAATGCTTGTCAAAGTTCTCGTGTGCTCATTAATGAGCACACGAGAACTTTGATCGACAGCTCACTGTAGTGAAATCACTGGGCTGGGCCTCGTGGTTTCACTTTGAATATTGTTGACGTCATGTCTATGATTATTGAGGTTGAGTAACTTAAGCCGTCGAAACATCGTAGGCATTTTACACCTTTTCTTAAAACTCTTTACACCCTAACATCAGTAGGCATATTCTCCATACTGATCTCTCTACGACAAGGAGAATTGTTAACAATCACGAGCCTCATTAGTTGGCGATCATTTCCTTTATTCCTGTGACCTTAAATGTGTGATTCAGAGGAGATACTCTAAGGAGAAATTACACGCTATTCACTGTTAAGGGTCAAAAGATTATGAGATTAGGAAGTCTCGGACTCACAAGAACAGGAGCTAATCACGTAAGAGTTTCTTCAAGTCATTTGTCACCCCTTAGAGCTCCTCTGATTATCAGGCTGGACGTTCAGTTAGCCCTCAGTTCCGCAATGTTGCAGGCCTCGCATCTAGCTAGTGGTTCTGTTGGTTTAGAGCTTCTCAGAGAATTCCCGCTTTCCCTTTCAAAAAGGCTGGAAATGTGGAATTTACCTCGCAAATCTTGACCTCGCTAAATAGTTTTTATATGTGTAAGTTGCTTTGTATAGACAGCAAGCGGTCTTTCCGCGCATCACTGTTTTATTTAAAGCATATGAAAAGCGCTCTTTCTTCTCGCATCTCGTTTACTTCCATTTTCACCGGACGCACTTAATTAAAGTTTAGATTGTCTGTTGTAAGCCTCTTAGATCGATGATTACGTTCGGCTGGAATGAGAAACACATTTCTAAAAAATGTGAACTCACGAATGCGCGGCAATAAACAACAAAAAAAGGTAATTGCGGGGGTGGGCACTCATACAGGCACGTACACAAATATTTACCAAATCTGTTGCATAATGTCAATGCTTTTTCGAGCTTTCCTGTGAGAAAATGATTGCCTTGGTCTTTCTTGGGGCCTTATTTCGCTATAGAAAGGATAACATTGTGTCTACGTTTTTCATTTTCCCGATTACTTTTCCCTCGCCTCTACAAAACTCCCCTCTAAATTTGGCCAATTCCTGTTCCCACTTTCCCCCACCCCTTCCTCCCGCTTCCCGGCCCATGCGAGAATCTGAAAACAACCAATGGTTAACCGGTTTAGACTTGCGACCAGTTCTTTTTGTATGTTGATCTATCGGCCCATTTCATTGGTCAATTGACGAATCGGACTAGGACAACCGATATTTATTCCAGTTGCGAAACGTTACTTTGATCGTTGGTAATTTCGTCATCCTCTGCAAAAGTCATCTTCCGTAAGTTCTAATCCGGAACGCGGAGTCTTACAAAGGCTTTTATTTTCGCTGCAAAATGGGTGACAGCGACGTAAAATCTACAAAGCCATTTAAACAACGGAAAAGTTTTGGTAAACCAATTTGTCATGTCTTTTTGCATACATGCGGCTTTGTTGATGTTTTGTTATAATCCTTACGATACAAACCTTAACAGACGCTACTCTTTTTCTCAATCTTAGTCAGTCGGAGAGATGAAGTTGCTGGAATCCGAGCCAAGTTCCCTTCCAAAATTCCAGTGAGTAAGGTTTTGCGAGTAATTTGCAGTTTTGATTTCGGCGAAACAGGCCATCACTTTTCTCTGTAAACAAAACTGTGGGATTCACAATTGTAATATTTTGTTGTAGGTTATAGTGGAGAGATATCACAAGGAAAAGGATCTGCCGCTACTTGATAAGACAAAGTTTCTTGTTCCTCAAGAGCTAACTATGAGCCAATTCGTTACAATCATTAGGTAAGTTGTCAGTGGTAAAAAAGTCCTTCGCGCGTTTGTGATTTTGCAACTCTCATCTATAAAGCGCGAACGTAACTTGCTTTGTTTCATCTGGTACGTCTTGAATAATCATCACGTCCCAACTCGCAAACTAGGATCATTTATGTTAAGTCAGAAAACCACTGAATCAGCCTTCACTTGCAGATAAAATCGCTTAAACGCTTAGTAGTGCACCCTAAAAGTGTAGTTTTTATCCAACTTGTTAGTTGTTATAGGATCCAATCAGTTCGAGACGCGTCTCAGAGCTTTGATTATCGAATTCTGTAAGCTTCTACTCATAGAATCGAGTAATTAAGTTATAAGGTCATGTAAGGTCATTGAAATAGGGTTAGTAAAGATAACTCGACTTTCCACGTGAGACATGTTCATGGATCTTTTTACGCTAAACAAAGGCATGCTATGACTTCATTTATATCCAAACTTCTTGAGGTGCATACGCGAATGATGGTATATAAATTCAATTCAGCAAATAGCCAGGCGAATTATTCTAACCCTTTATCAATTGATCTACAAGTTAAAACAAAGACTTAATGTTGAATTTATATATGGGTATTACAGTAGACTTGTTTAATCTGGTAATATACACATGAAAGGCTTTTGTTCTCAAAACATCATTAAAGTATGTTCTCTGCCAAGAATTTGTCTTGCTCAGACATGTATCATTTTGTTCTTTATATTTACTGTTAGTTACATTGTCGGCATCGTTAAATAATTGATTTTTCAAGTCTTAACAGGAATGAAATGAGAACAAAAATCGTTGAGTATTTCATGTAGGAAATACAATCTTTGATCGTGACGAATATTGCAATATTTTTTGTAAATGAAACTTAAGCTCTCCGGTTTGTCATATCATGTCAGTACTTAAGTTTTGTTTCTTATCTGTGGTTAGTGACTCTGCCCAAAGACTAAAGGGGAATTTGATACATCTTTTGGTTTTCATTGTGAATGGATTTGTGTACACGTACGATTTTTGACTTAATTTGGATTAGAACATTAGCTGCAAAACATGTTCTAATTGTGTGTTAGTAGTTCAGTGATGAAAATATTTCCAAGAGGGGTCGATAGGAGCAGTGAAAAGCCATATGAAATAAGAACTTTAGAAAATATGTTCTCTACAGGGCTCAGTTGAAAGAGAAAAAAGTGATCCTCAAGCTTGATACATATTGTCAGAACCATTTTCACTTAAGTATGCATTTTGTCCAGGCTGTTTTCCATACATTTCCTAGGGTGCCATGAAGAGCTTCTATAGTTGGTGATCATTTCCGTAATTCTCGTGACCTTGTGGGGTGATATTGTAAGGAGAAATTAGATGATAGTCATTCTTAGGGATCAGTGATGAATTGATACATATAATATAGAGTAATAGAAAGGTATCTTTTCCCATACAACATTTTCCAAGTGTAACCTATGATTATTGTTTTTTTTTTCAGGAATCGCATGTCATTATCATCAACACAAGCTTTTTACCTCATTGTAAACAACAAAAGCTTAGCGAGCATGTCTATGACAATGGCAGAGGTTTACAAGGAAGAGAAGGACGAAGATGGATTCCTGTACATGGTCTATGCTTCTCAAGAAATGTTTGGCTCATGACAAACATAAAATGAGAAAAGGATACTTACATGGACTTAATATCTCTGGATCATTTTCCTCCTTAGATGGCTAAATTTGTGGAAAGTCCATATTGTGTGTGTTCCTTCCAGACCGGAAAGCTTTTATTGGTAATATGGAGGGTGCAGTTTGCTACCACCAATCTGTAGACAAAAGAGAGTTTTTTTTAACTGTTATTATCAAAAGCAATCAGTCTTCTTAAGCGGTCCATTGGAGAGTAATTTGACAAAATCTCTGTGCTATCATGCCATTTTGCTAAATTTGATATAAAAAAAAGAAGTGAAAGAAATAACCTGGATGACATTTTTCCAGTAAACATTCCATGCAGGTGTGAGGATAGTTTGTATAGCAATGGTATAAATTATTATTTGTAGTTTGTTTTCTACATGACTTAAAACTTGGTCCTTTTATCTGTGTTAGTGGCATGAAGAAAAAAATTGGTCCAACATGACATGTTATGGGAGACAAACTGTTCATTAAACCGTCCACTTATGTGAGTCGTAAAATGAATTTCTCATTTTAGTATCTATACAATTTCAAGAATTGAGGTAACACAGGGGGACATTTTTCAGATCGTAGACAGATTCCAAAATCTGCAAAAATTAAAACTATAATAGTTTTCATGCCCCTCAAAGTCCTGGTCATCTCTTGCATCCTTTTTTATCTCCTAGTTCGCTAATGATTTTTTATTCCTCATCTGAATTCAGATTCACAGGGCAATGTTGAAGTCAAGAGAAATAAACTTTTACTTCATTCTTGTTACTTAGAAAGGATATATCCATGAATGTTGTTACCTAGGCATGCTAGGAGTTATTTAAATTTATTTTTAATTTAAATGTATAGCATATAGAAAGGTTATGAAAATTATGAGAATGTAGCTCTTTTTAAGAAGGGGTATTATTCAATTGATGAGACCCTCTTGCTGCCATCTGTTTAGCCTGTGAGCAAGGTCGTGTTTGGGTTTTACCATTTGGCTGTTTTTTGCCCTTTCAGGGCACAGCCCCCTTATTCCATCATCAGTAGCTGTGATAGAAAAAGTTATTGAAACCCTTGTCATCATGGTAATCATGAGGCGTTTAGGTTCTATAAACCCCAGAGAAGAAATTTTAAATGTATTTAACTTTCTGCTATGTATGGTTTGAGAGTTTTGTTTTAAATGCATGGGTTCAGTTTTCATTAAAGTTGTGTGTATGTAGATCTTGTGATAGATTGTGTGAGAAAAATTGTGTTTTTTTTCTGGTATGTTTTTCTTGGAATTTACATAACTCTCAGATTGTATGGGTATGATATTCAGGTAGTATTGCCCCTACACACTGTTACTGGTTTACAGTGTAACTTAACAAAATGCTGTCTTTGGCTCACAAATTTCTCATTAACTTGTTTAGAGAGGTGAGTTTGTGAGAAATACCTAATATACATTACAGTTACCTAGAAAAATATATGTGTAATTTATTGTCTCCCATTTTTGTTGTTTCTTTCATGCAGAAGCTAACATTTAAGTGGTATTATCATTGTAATATAGCTTGTGTCACGTGATTTTCTGACTTGACTCAAGTAGTGGACAATGTTAGAATGAAAAATGATGACAATTGAGAAATGTTGAATTATAGTCGGCAGGTAAAACATGTCTCTTGTTTTTTAGTTTGTCTTTTTTAATCACATACACAAATAGTGGGTCGCTGGTGAAAATTCATCAATTAAAGCCTATAAATTAGAGAGCACTTTTCTAAATATCAGCAAAGGTCCAGTAGGGATAGTTAATCTATTGTCAATAAGATAGGACTTTTGTAGTAAAACCATTCCAAATCTTTATTTAGCTTGCCATGTAGTTTCGAATTTGAAATGTCCTTTTATTGTTAGTAAATGCAACTCTATAAGGGTCACTGATCTTTTTATGTTTTGGAATATTCTGGAGAGGATATCCATAGAAGTCTGATCTTTGTAACACTCTCAATGGTTCTTCGCGTCAACATTTGAGACTGCGATTTGAAAATTGTAATTTGAAATGCGTTTTTGATTTCCTATTCATTCATTGCAGTATTGTTTCTTTGTTTTGTTGACATCCAACCCCTCGCATTTTGTCACGGTCAGTGTTTTGTCTTCAAGAGATTAGTATTCGGTCTCTCGGCAAGAGATATGTAAATAACCCACTTGTTAAATCGGGTTTTTTTTTTGTTTGTCTTCTCATCATGAGATGATTTGTGATAGTCGTGAAATGGCTAACTGGATTTTAACACGTGCGGTTTATGTAGTTTCATTCGCTTTGATCTCGACCCTCGCTGTAAATTCGCGTAGTCAAAATGCCATTCACCCGCGAAACACAAGCACAGAAACTTCGCAAGAAGGTAAGGAGATTTTTTCATGATAAGCTCCCTCTAAGGAATTTTAAAGCATTTTCATGGGATCACAATGTCAGGGTGTCATTTTTGAACACCATTTCGCGAAATATATTCGCTGCATTCGGCACATATCGCGTTTAACTTATTTGTTCCGTGCCTATTGTTTTGCGCTCTTCAAGCAATTAACACATAGTTGAAAATGCCGCAAGCTGTCTTGTATGTTTAATTTGTTAAACGACTGATCTTTCCTTGGCGAGTGAAAACTATTCGAGGCTCAACGCAGAGAAAGTGCACAAAGGAAATTGAAAAGAAAACTTTGTGTCCTCTATTGGTTTCACAGTATTTGAGGGCGCCAAAGAATTACCGAACTTAGTCCAGGAGCTTACAATATTGTTCCCCTCTATTAATTCGTCTTAAAGGATCGCAAAAATACCTTAAAAGGTTGTTAGCCTTAAGACAGATTGATTAAAACCTTTGCATTGATTTTTTTTTTTTTTCACGGTATGAAAAACTCTTTAGTCTTTTCTTAGGCTTGTTTTAGCTTTTAGTCTAACATTCAAAGCACTTATGTGAACTTTGGAAGTGGAATTCTTTTTAAATAAATTGCCTATCTTTTTATTTCCAGATCAATTCTGTCAGCTTGATAGCAGAGATATGAATTCACGTAATAGGTGGTCCCCTTGTAAAATACCCTGTAAAAGGGATGATGATTGTATAAATTATGGAAGGCACATTTGTTGTCCAGCTCTGCCTGGGAGTAGTTGTGATGGAGAGTGTTTGTTGGCAGATATTAAAGCTGACAGTAGCAATAAGAGTAAGTGTGTCTTGACAAGGTTTTCATCAAGGGAACAGGTAGTTTTATTATGGCCATATACATCTGAGGTGAAGGTCCCACAAAGTTCAAACACCTAGTACCCTTTGAGGACACTTTTAAGGTGTGTGTATCCATAGAGTGGGTCAGCAAATGGGTGAGGTGTCAGAGAAACTGAATGCTTCTATAGAGTGATGCCAATGCTTAACTGCTTTTGTGCTAGCAAAATGTTCATATTGTGTTAAGAAATATCAAATTAAAAGGTTTTAAGTCCCTCTTTGCGTATGTTTTGGGCAGTGCAAGGTGGAAAAAGTAATAAGCGGAATTCCTTCATAACACAGATGAATACTAATTGCGTGCTGCTTTTGCAGTTATTAATGATAAACCATTAGTGACTCGTCTGGCCTAATTTGCAAATTTTTTTCTGTGAGCAAAGCCAGCTATGGAGCATAGGCAGGATATTGACTTCAACCTCGGAGAAGAACATTATCTCATTCAACCTTGATAAGCACTTGATCAGATTGTAGTCACAGACACAAGTATCTTATCATGTACTTTATAGTTTCTTCACTCTCTCCAGGGTGTGTAGATGTTCTTACCCAAAAGCGTTACACCTCTGGTGAAACATTCATGCAAGGAGACAAATGTTGTACCTGCAAAGGTGGGAGAATAGAGTGTACTTCAAGTAGAAATACTTGTCATTCAGGTAAGAAAATTACTCTGGACCATTTATAAACTATTTTCTCTTGACTTACCATCCAAATTTGACCTCTCTGGAGTCCAATAAAGTAAGGAATTGACTCACCCACAGATTTAAGGGAGGGGCTCTGATCTGGGAAATGGATTGCTGAAGACTGCATGGCCCCACAAGGTCATATCTTTGGATTGTTCCTCAAATCATCTTGAAAATAGAGCTTTTTAATATTTGTTTCCTGAAATCAGTCCAAAAAACCTGTGTTTCAACCCTTTTTGGTTTTAAGGTTTAATCTTTAACCCCTGCCTATTCTATGGAGCCCGCAATGATTTTCCAATGTTTTTTTTTTTCTTCTGTTGTTTACTAAATGGTCAAAGTTGGCTCAATCAGTAAATTACTAAAATGATAGAAAAAACATCAGACTTCTGCAACCTTGAATTAATAATCATCTGATATACTGAAACATCTCTTGCTGAGAAGCAAGACAGTATGAATTAATATTTTTTCAATATTTAAATTCTAGGCTGTAAGAGGAACTTACAATATTTCAAGCATGGGGAATCAATTCCTTCTCAATCCTGTCAGAACTGGTAAGAGAAAAGTGGTAATTTTATCCTTACCAAATTATTTTAAGACCTGTGTCAAAATTCCACTTCCTTTTCTTGACAAGCTGTCGAGAGCCTTCAATTCGTGATGTTAATAAAAGCCAACTTCTCTCAAGAGAGGAATTAGGCAACAGAATATTGCATTTGCTCAAGTATATCGACTTCAGAACCAAACTGTTAAAATTGATACCTGCGGACTAAGTCTGTAAATAACTAGTGGATGAAATAACTATTTAATAGTTACCAATTATATCATGATCACATATCTTAATTTTTTTACAGTTCTTGTCAGAATGGCTCAATAATTTGCTCATCTGATGTGAACTGTGTACAAGGTGAGCAAAAAGGTTTGCATAATTGCCTTCTGCATTCTAATTAACATGCAATTTTTAAAATCAAGGTAACCTTGTAAATTGTGACACCAACAATTGACTAGCATCTAATTTCTCCTTACAATATCACCCTTAAGTCATACAGGTTCTGAGAGTAAAGAAAATGATCACCAACTAAAGAAGCTATAATGCTACTTAAACAAATTTCTGATTGACACCCTTTTTGAAGTGATGCTGCCGCCAGTATCTTGTGATCATTGATTGATAATTAGCGAAATAGTTAGTGGGTATCAAAGTGATAAAAACAAAAACAAGGGTGCTGATCACAGAATTTTGTCTATCAAGGTAAATGCAATTACAGAGGAAACTTGTATGAGGAAGGAGAACTTCTACATCTAAACAGAGGTTGCAAAGAGTGGTGAGCTGCACAGTCAACTGCAAATTAAATTATTGATTGTAATTTTTAAGCGAGTTGTGTATTTCTTCAATAAGTTACAAATTCTACTCATCCTGTCTTTTCCTCCCAACTTGTTTAATTTTTAGTTACTGAAAGAATTACATTTACTTGTGGAAAAGAAAAAAACTAAAACTTGTTTCTAGAATGTCCCTGTTACACTTTATAGGACAGCAAATTTGGGGTGTTGTGTGTTGAATGATTTTAACAGTAATGGCATTCAACCCTTACAGTCTTGTTTATTAGTTTGGCCAGTTTTCCCTTTACAGTATATGTTTTGAAGTAATTTCTATGAAAGCAAAACTGACAGGAAAAGCCTCTTTCACACTAGAATTTACTAATTAGCAATTGCTGTTTTGTCAATCTTTAGTGTTTGCCGTGCTCGCAGATGGAACTGTGTGGCAATAACTTGCAGTGCTGGTATGTGTGTACTTGGTGGAAAATTTAGTTTTTAATGATGTAAACCAAGAGTGTTCTCAGACTGTCCTGTAAAATGACATGAGCAGAAACATCTTCACTAAGACAGTAACTGTTAGGTTCACAATAATAATTATTTTCCTAGGAATTGCAATCCAGTCTGGGGCTTTTGAATCTCTTTGTCCAGAAGAAAATGACAGAGTGGCTAACTTGCATAGTTTTGTATCAAATATACTGAACATATTTATTTTAACAGTCCATACAGATCCTAATCTAGAAGACAGGAAAAAAATCTGGGTAACTTTAAAATCAAATTCAGTTTACTTTAACTGATGGCTGAAAGAGTTTCTATATTTTCTATTGCAGTCCAATCCAAGGGAAACGCGCCTACAAGTCATCGTGCAATGTATTTGCAGATAGCCATGGCCTCCTTGCTCGCACACACCCTTGAGGTTAATTTCTGTCCATAGGGAAACCATGGCAATAACTAAGCTTCGCGAAAATTCGTTGGAGAATATTTATTTATGATCACTTGGAATCGTTCGTAGACAACGGCATCCAAATCGTGATGATTGCATGGGTCGTTTGCGATCACTTTATGCCTAGTAGAAAACGACTTATCGTGCATTTTAAAATATAAAAATCTTTGCCATGTTCGTGTTTGATGAAGCAGTTGTGAGAATAATATTTGGGGAACATCTGGCGGTGTGAAACCGAAGACTTTAGCTCTCTCTATAAGCTTACAACAAACCTTACAAACTTTTGCGAGAAATATGCATGGTCTATGGTTCATTTAAAGAAGACTGGTTTAATACAACGTGCGCTAAACGTCTTATTGCTCAGAACGTGAAAAGATAGTGGTGATAGTGTCCGAGAAGTTTAAACCGCTGGTGCCATTTAGCAAAACCTGTTATAACGTAGGAGTGGCGTGTAAAAACAAGTTTAGACAATTTTAAACATCTTGTGTTGATGAAAATGTACTAACTTTCTATTTATTTATTTATTTATTTATTTATACATTTAACATTTATCTAGCTATTTGTAACATTTTTAAAACACAGCCTGTTGGATGTATTCTGCAAAGCTTTGTACATAGCATTTGTGAAATTGTTGAATTAAATAATTGAAGCGTGTTACAAAACAGGGTAATTGACAAGCAATCTTTTTCCTCGTTAGTAGCTTTTAAAATCTAGATCTGTAGCCAGAAAAACTCTCAGTATTTGGCACGCAGGCGTGAGCGGAGGCCATGCCGTGGAATTTGCTCGCCAACTGATACGTATTGGAAGGTCAACTTAGTTTAAGCTATTTTTCATCCACTTTCTTTCATTTGGACCGTTCACCGAATTAAAAAGCCTCTTCGAATTTGTTATATGGAGAATCAACACAAAGTGCTCTCTAAAAAGTGCATTTTTATTTTTATATTCGTTTTTCTTTCCTTTCTCATAGCATTGATAAAATTTGTCTGCGTAAAATTTCCTATTTAACAGTGTTCCTTTTGTTTTCACTTGTTCTTTTTTTTTAAATTGTGAGATTTTCAGCGGGGTAAAACTCCGAGTAACAATGCTTCTGCAGAGAGTTTTAATTGTAGGCTACAATGAATTGCTTCCGCCAAACTTCTCTCAGTCCTATATCATCTTCCGAAAGGTCCTTTTAAAAAGACGAGTCTCTTTGTGGTACAAACGGTTTTATCCATGGATGGAAACGGTTTCTGTCCTTAAGGGCGTTAAAATACCATGCAGATCTTTCGTTTCATTCTCCGAGCGAGGTTACACGAAGCGAAATCTCAGGGAACTAGGGGATAACATTTGATGCGTTCCCATGAATCATCTCTTCTTAGCTGACTGGGTATATTGTCCACGCAACTCCAGGATCACTATTAACAGTCTGGCGTAATCAAAGCGGCATTGCTTGTCAATGGTGTCATAGAGCTGTCTCGAGTAGATACTAAGGAACTCTTTCTTGATGTAATAAAGGTCAATCTATTAAGAAAAGAAACACCAATTTTTTACACGAGCACGCTCACACGGGGGTGAGGGGGGAGCGTCCTTTCGTTGAATACTCTGTGAGAGGGGAATGGAAAAGGGATAAATCGTGTAATGAAAACACTGATTGAGGTTTACAACAATTGAAAAACAAATCAAGGAGGGAACAGATATACAAACAAACAAAAAAATATTCACTTCGTTGGCTACTTTTTCCGTTATTAAAAAATTGATTGATATATCAAAATGTTATCAACACTGAAAGCTTCTGAGCTTTAATAGACCATTATCTGTTATTTATTATCTAACGAAGTACTTTAGAGCTCAAAATGTTCTCCCATTGGAAACAAATTCAGACGCATACCTCAGACCTAGAAACCATCATTCTTAACATCTTGAGCTCGTCAGCTTTGGCCATTTCTTTTGCGAAATATCTTGGAGGGTTTTCAACTAACAAAACTGCAAAAACAATGAAATTCCTTGATATTTTAATCAATTAATAACAAAAGCATTTGTCAGTGTAATCTCAAGGGGTGGGGACAACAGGTAAGAACAAATGCCGCACGATGTTAACTGGTTCTTGAGTTGCAAGTAAAAGTTGTCATTAACCGCTGTTCGGCAAATGAGCCAGCACTCTTCCCCGAACCGGGAGGACTGACGAACAGCAATCTAGAGAAAGGCGTTTTAAACAACCTACTATCTGCATTGACTTTCCACAGTTTTTTTAGTTCTGTTTTTGCCATTTCAAATGATTTTTTGCCGTATGCTATTCAGACGTCAGCATGATTCTTACTACATAGCAAGCGGACAATCTTACAAACAAGGCTCTCAAACATGGCATAAAAAACAGATATGACGATCAGATTTTTTTTTTCAGCAAATTTCGGAAATTTTGGGTTTTTGAGCTCTTTTCTGATGCGCTCGTGAGAGGGCTCAGAAGTATCCGGGGAGTCGAACGCGATTCACCTTTTTTTAAATTGTCAGTGCTGTACTTACCACAATCTTTTAAGGTGTCCCGCGCTTGTTTCGACAAATTTGAACAGTTCTCTTCAATAAACTGTCCAATATTGATTCTATAAAACTCCAGAAAAGCAGCCAGTGTCTCTCTCAGTTGATTTCTGCCAACTTGCTCGCACAACAGAGACAAAATATCGCCATCATTGAACAAAAAGGTAGCTCTTTTTCTTGCCGCTTCTCTATCAGCTCTTTTGTTAGCAGAAGATCGATCGACATTGAGTAAAGACGTCACAATATGTCTGACATCTTCGTCTGGTATCTTGGACAAATCATCTTCCAACGTCTTGTTAAACTCTGTGCAAGGAAGTTAGGTTGATTTGGCGATATTAAACATTTGTATAAGTGTTTTCTGCTTGCTGAAGATAATTACTATTGTTTGACTTGAAAGTGAAGGCAGGGGGAAAATGCGTCACGTGCTATAGCTATTTTATTAAAACCGAGTCCCGCAGAATAAACACCGGGTCTTTTCAGTCGGCCGTGTTCAATCAGGATACGGTTACATCTGTTGTTTTTTAAATGAAGACAACGAAACCAATGATAGCAATTGTCATTGTAATCATCGTTGAAATGCTAACTGTGATAATCAGATGATAATAACAACAAGAATGACGATAACGGTGACGATAACGATGATGATGCTTATGATTATAATAATGATAATAAGAGTGATAATCAGGACCAAAACTTTAATTAGTTGTCAGGGTTCGTCAGACAAGATATTTATTCTTTTTACAAAAGTGACGTGAGACACCATTTTTTCAGGTCAGACTCGATGTACATGAGGCCGAATCAGTTATAAAATGATCTAAACCGAAGATAGTCAACAACCTTTGGGTTTAATTCTAAAAAACTGCAGTTCGAGTTACTCACCGGTAAAATACGTTTCCTTCATGTCCATCAAACTGTCATTTCTACTTGATATTATAATGGACACGACTGTATCGTAATCTTCGCTTTCAAACGCTTCCTTTAATGAAGTGACATCATACATCTCCGGTGTGTGCAATAACGCTTTTACCACTGTCATAGCCGCCCCATTCAGCTCTGTTTCAAGCACAGTTGCTAAATCCTGTTGACCGTGAAAACGAAAACTTCCATTTTAAATAGACTTATAGGTAAGTCGCTTGGCTGGGCACAGACTCCACCAAAGTACTCAAACAACCTCGGCGATCAGCGAGTGGTTCAAACGCGTTTTAACAACTAATGAAGGGGAAGCAGCCTACAAACTATTGTTTGATTAAATGTCTTTATTTTTTTCACTTTTACCAAATAATTTCCTGAATATGTTGCAACTGCAAATCAGCGTAATGATGCGCCAAGACAGACGGCTGAGCAAACCGATGTAACTAAAAATAACTCTGGTGATATCAACCTATCCAACACCAATACCCTCACCGACACTCCCCCCTTCCCTCGTCACACATTTTCTCCTGTACTCCAGAATCGTTTTACATCTTAATATCAAATCCTGGACTTCTTTACCTCATTAAATCGTTCCTTGTACACCCCCAGCAATTTCCTTCTCTGCCTGTTGGTAAATCTGGCCAAGACTCTGACGATGGACATTTCATCCGTGCCCAGTCCTTGGAAAGCGTCACGCAGTACATCAGCTTCTTTGTCCCAATTGGGTGGTTCCGTGCTGATGGCCTCTCTCCTCTCCTGTTAGGCGAGAGAACAGAAAAGTACCACTTAATCCAAGCTGGCGTTCAAACCACTTCTTATGCGAAGCTTTACGTAACTATTTTAAGGCAGTTTTTAGTTGATGCGGTAGTAGTCCACGATCGCCTAGTATTTTTGGCTTTATGACTCGGTAGCTGATAAAGTGACATCCTTTTTGATACTTAATTGATATCTTTGAAGTTGTGCTGCACGAGCTACAGAGGAATTAAAGTGCTACTGAAACGTAATTTTCATATCCGAGATTTTTGCAATATAATAGAGTTTGAACGTTATTTGCAAACGCTGTGTACTTTTTTTGGGCCAACGCACAGCGGAAAGTACATTTTTAACCATTCGAAGTTGACCGGCTGAGATCAAAATTGGCGGCCATCTTGGCGCGGCCAAAACAGCCCTGTGACGTCACTGGTTGTGTACTTCTGTGAAAGAAGGGTAAACGCATGGAGTGTGGCTTGCATGTTGGGAGGCCGAAAAAGAGGATTTCGGGCAAAATGCCATCCTCGTCTTATTCCTCGGCGGCCACATCGGCATCTTGGCTATCTGCGAGAGGTTCGCCTAGATAGGGAGCAAAATTCCCGACTGATACCGAGAACGAATCTCTACGAGTCTATTTAGTTAATCGGCAACTGACGAGATCCACAAGATTAGTATCGAAACCGCGATCTTGTCTGATCATCTACAGAAATGTCGAAAGACATTATAACGGCAGATGGGCTACTAAACGCCCCGGGCCAAAGCAATGCCATTTAGAGAATGAAGAAAACATGGAAGCCTCATACGACACCGCTACTGAAGATGATCTATTCGGCAAGTCTGAGGATAACGAACAAATCCCTCAGTACCAAATGCCCAGCAGAACATGCCCAGAATCCCTACAATATAGGGCGAGGGCCAAATTAAGAGCAGACGAGGATTTCAGAAATGAGATAAAGCAAATCCTTAACAACGTGGAGCAAGAAACAGTAAAGGCGATCATGTGCTTTTATGAACCTGGAATCGGTCGTTTTAATACCGAAATAAAGAAAAGAAAGCGAGCCAAAACGGCTGGAACACTGAACACTAAGAACTGTAGTATGATCGAATCAGCGTGCGTGGCGCAAGCTGAAAGCAATCAAGACAACTTAACGATCGAGACAGTCAAAAAAATAGCTGTACATTTACAAAGGCGAACGATTCGAAAAAGACGCAATCCCTGATGTGCGTACTCAGTGCCACACATAAAGCAAATTCTCATGAAAACCTGGCATTTAA
Source organism: Stylophora pistillata (assembly GCF_964205215.1). Lineage (NCBI taxonomy): Eukaryota > Metazoa > Cnidaria > Anthozoa > Scleractinia > Pocilloporidae > Stylophora > Stylophora pistillata. Next base: position 1,825,326 of record NC_142524.1, on the reverse strand, counting down.
TAGAAACACAACCACTACTGAGCGAACTATACAAAAATCCGCCGCTCGTATCTTACAAAAGATACTGAAGGATACTGAAAGATACTGAAAGATATTGAAGGACAGAGTTCTACCTGGTCTGTTATCCCATCTGGTGTACCACAGGGCTCCCTACTAGGGCCATTATTTTTTGTAATTTTCATTAGTGATTTGCCGGATGTGGTTATGCCTGGAAACACAATCGCACTGTACGCAGATGATTGTAAAACATCAAGACTGATAAAATGTACATCAGACCAACATGATTTTCAATCTGACCTGAATAATCTACACATCTGGAGTCAGCGAAATCTAATGGATTTTAATGTAAAGAAATGCAAATTGATGCGTATCACGAAAAAAAGTATGCCTTTTCGTTCTGACCTTAAGCTGAATGAGAGCTCTCTGGAAGAAACATCTGAATTCTGTGATCTTGGATTAGTTACTAGTAACAAGTTGTCCTGGAATGCTCATGTTGATAAGATATCAAGCAAGGCTAACAAGATTCTTGGCCTTATTAAAAGGACATGCAAGGGTCTGAAAGATGTTAACATGTTAAGAAGGTTGTACTGTGCTTTGGTAAGGTCCCAATTGGAATACTGTACTATTGTCTGGTCACCCTTCACGGCTAGAAACATTAATAAATTGGAAAGGATTCAGCGAAGAGCCACCAAGTTTATTCTAAAAACTGTTGATGATTACAACACTCGTAAAGAAAAACTGAACCTGTTATCTCTAGAGGACAGACGCTTCTTTTTTGACGTACTATTTTTTTATAGAGTTCTTAATGGGTATATTAATATAGATATATCCTCTTATATCCAATTTTATTCACATTCGGAAAGATACTCGTTGAGGGGTAAGGACGAACTTAAATTAAAAAAGAACTACGCGAGGACTGATACTTTTAGGTTTTGCTATTTTAATAGGATTGTCCACATGTGGAATGGGCTGCCACTATCGGTCCGTCAGGCTCCAAGTGTTTCTTGTTTTAAAAGGGGTGTAAGGGATTATTTGACTGCAAGATTTGATTGATTTTAGTTTGGATTTGTTTTTTTTGTTAAAGGTGGTCTGCCGTGCATGGGGATTTATCTCTTTTGCGGACCATCCTTATGGCACCTTTCTTTTTACTCTTTTGTATTATTATCTATTAATGTAAGTAAGTAAGTAAGTAAGTAAGTTATATGTGTCATTAAATTGTAATAAATAAAAATAAATAAATAAAGAGGGTGGTCGCTCAAAGACATACTCGTGAGGGCTAAACTTTGAATAGGCTACTCTAAACACACGCTTGGGAGTCGTGTAGGCCTGTCAACCCCATTTTACGCCACCATCTTCCTCTTCGCTACTGGAGACAACTTCGCTTCGTTCAGAAGAAGATTCACTTGACAAAATTTCAATATCTGCCATCTCCTTCGCCCACGAATACAAACAAACAGAGAGTGAAATAAACCACGCTATCGGAGTGAACACAACCAGTGACGTCATCAATCCATTTGGCTCGGTACCAGGGCCCGGACATGGTTTTGTGTAAAATTTTTTATTTGAACGTTTAAAAAAGATATCTTTCGCTTCTTTTTGGCCAAAGAAAATTATCTCATGATGACCAGCATATTCAAAACTACAGGTGAGAGCAAATATTTCAGATACGAAAATTTCGTTTCAGTAGCACTTTAAGGAAGTGTTTACTTCCTAGAAAAGCGGGTAATAATCATGTACTGTTGTTTGCGTTACCTTTTTTTAGATGAGATTCCCACAGGAAAAGAAATTGCTGCTGCATTATACGAAGGGATTTAGTTCGTCATTCATGTTTTCTGTGCAAAGAAATTTATCAGTCCTAAAGTACTGAACCGATCGAGGCCAGCAATATGCATTTGTATACATATTTGCGATGATCAAAGCAAGAGAGGCAAAAATTCAAATAAACTCAGTAAATTTGTCAAATTGTGTAAATCTTAATTGATTTTATTGTCTCTGTGTACATCGTAGTCTGCTAAAAGATTCCATCAGTGTCGGTTTAATTAGTTAAGTCCAGTCATTTGGTATTAGTGCAAAAACATGACCAGCCTAGAAGGATCTATTCCGGGAAAAAAAAAAGGTTATATGAACAATTTCCCCCTTTACAACTGAAACAGGCGTAAACTCAATCTATATTCACAGTCACTTACTCGAATAATTCCTTGTGGCCGCTTATTTAGCATATCTTGAATCTAAAGGAAAACTGAAGAACTCGCAATCGATTTGAAGATAACTTCACGTAAGAAGTAAATGGGCTATTTTTCTTGGTAATTTCAACTTAAGCACGAGAACTTCTAAGTGAAGCCTTTTGATTCAAGTCGGACTTCAGAGAAACCGGAAAAACTTTTCAGTGATATTCATAGACAACTGCTTACTGCTGACAGGCGCCAGTTTCGCTTCCTCAGTTAGAGAATAATTTCAAATTGTCGATTAAGCGTGATTTCCTTTTTGCAAAAGTGTTCGTTTTCTTACTCAGTTTTACGGGAACTTACAGATTGGCAGAGTTCGTCTTAACCATACCGTCGTATCTCGCTTTTGTGTTTTCAGCTATGACAACAATACAGTGAAGAATCGATATGGAACGATCGCGAAAGTACAGCTAAAGTACAATAATGCTGTTTAATTTTCAGCTCTAAAATTTGACGATGGTTGAGGAAAAGCTTAAGCCAGTGTGGGAAATAATGTGAACAGTTCTGATCAACAGCTGAACACGATAATGAAGGTTTGAAGTCGTCCATAGTTGCTGTGTAATGAACGAGCTTGATCTGTTACTGGTAAGTTCCACACGTCTAGGCACAACTCCAAAACACTTCTAACTTGCTGCTCAGTGAACAAGCGGTAATATTTGGTTCAGAGCTTATGGCGATGAGAATGATATAAAAAGGTGACTTACGTGTGATTCAGATTTGTCGCCTTTAGACGCGGCGCAACCCATTTTCTTCCACCTCCGAGACTTCCTATTTGGCGAGCACTTAGCGACTGCAGTGTGACTAACGAGAGATCGTTCTGTCTGACTGACCTCTCGTCTCGTGACCTTGAGCGTTGAGAATATGTTAGGTACAAGACTAAGTATAGACTTTACGTGCGTCACACAACAAGTGTAATTTTGTAATTAATGTTTATTTGTAAGCAACGAACATTTAACGGAGTTCTCGCAAATTATTTCCTTTTGTTTTTTTTACTACAAAAGATCCTTACTAAACAAAACGAAAATGAAACTACTTCATTCGAGGTTACCTAGCGCAGTAAGTGTTTTCAGTTGCGCACCAATTTATTATTTTTTGATTCATTGTGAATCAATTCGCAGTATAGTTGCGTTGTTAAAGGAGCAAACACTAAGATTGACGTCACAGGTTAAGGAGTGAAAACCATCTCTTCGCATTCAAACAAATGGCGTACCTGTAATTGCTGTCGCGCATTAAGACAGACAATAGTCACCTGGTGAAAAATAGGTGCAGCACGTTCTGCCTGCTAGTTTTTCCGTTCCAATCAATTTCATTCTATTACTAACTGTTCTAAAAATAAAACTGTCTTGGGAACAAGAACACTTGTCGTTTAAAATTTTCTTCCTCTGAGACCGAAAACCTTTTCAGTAAGTTCATATAATAACTTTATATGGCTGCTTTTTTTGCTAGTGTCAGAAAAAAATGCTGACACAAACGGTTACAAATCGCGCAGAAAATCTCTTAGATAACCAAGTAAACTGCACAATCATTTTCAATCCGGGCATATGTCCCGCCTCTCAGTTTTACTTTTCAATGTTGTACTGATTCCGTTGTACTTTCGTTGAGAGAAGAGTGAGTCAGTGGTAAAGAGAAAGCAAGGGTGGTTTCACGGTTTTTTTCTCTCTTCTTTTTGTTTGTTTGTATTTTTTTTTTCACATTTTGGAATGTATTATTAAAAAATCCCTTAAAAACAAATTAGGTTCAGCAGTTTAAGTCCGCGATATAGTGCAGTGAACTCTAGTTCCTGACAGTAAATCACTATTATCTGAGTTGGTTTTATCATTATGGTACAACATGGCAAGCAGACAGAGAAATGCTGAGTGAACGCGAGCTAAACAACTTTTTTTATAGCTTTTGTTTTATTTTCTTTCGAGTGCAAAACGTGACCAGAATTGACAATATCGAGGTACACTGACGTATCAGTTATTCATACAATTTCTTTGATTTGGTTACTTGTTCAAATGCACTCTTCCGTCTATCATTTTCACCTGATCACATCAATTCGCTTCATCAAACTGGTTATAGCTGTTTGGAACTTAGTAATCTGTGAGTAAACTAACTCGTAGAAGCGTTATCGAGGAATTATTTGGAGTAAAAGGCGTTTGTATTGTCCGGCCGGACCAACACTCAAGGTCTTAAAATAATTGAGAAGAATATGCTGCCTTTCTATAACATCAAGAAATGGTTAGATATTCTAGTCTTCTTGGATAGGGACGAATAAATGGAGGTCCCGTCTCCTGCAGGGCTAGGGGTAGGTGACGTTAATTTCCCATGCACGCACGAGATTACAGTGTGATGGATGTTCTCCCCTGGGGTGGGATGGGTGGGTTGAGGGCCGCAGGTTAGAAACCTGTAACAGGTTATTGCGCTTCCCTCTTTAAATAAAGTAAATTAAAGTAAATTACATAAAGGTATCAAAGAAACTATGATTGTTTCGGAATCGTTTTGACGAGTTTTGTCGATGGAATAATTTTACTCTATCGTATCTTTTTTACTAACATTGTCGAAGAGTGCAACAAAACTATGTTGAACCGCCGATAAGCTAGCATTGAAATTTTCCTTAACAAATAGGATCGTCGAAAAAGAAACTGCCAGCCTAAAAAAAGGCCTCATGGGTATTCCCTTAGTGAAAACTCTTTAGCTCGATTAATCTGCAACTATGAGCAGGCGGCAGTTTTTGACAGGCAGAGAATGAACTGACCGGAACGCTAACAAATCACCTTTTAATTAAAAACAATTAGACACAACAAAATTTGAACCTGTTATGGTTCGCTTTGATCCAGCAAGCTACAGCTATGAAAAGAAGGTAAGTTGAAATTTGCCGACTTGGTTTTTTTCCGAAGACACCTGTGCATGACTATTAAAGTTTGGAAGTACTGCAACGTTAATACACCTTAAAGAATCTAGCTTTTGCATATCTTATGGGGCTATACGCTTAACTAAGCAGAGCGTGTGATTACTGATACTGTATTAAACAGGTGATACTTACATGATGGCGGTAATTGCAGTCAGTGGATGTGGATACTGTACAGCCCATGCCGACTCAAAAGCAGGAGAAGATCTTGATCCGAACAACGCAGCTTCTGAAAGGCACTGTTCCTCGTATTCACGATGACGGAACTTCTCGTTTGCAAAGAATGTAAATGATTCATGCAAAGTAGTTCGCTTGCGTCACTGAGAGTTAGTAACTCGTTCTTCTATTCAACTATTTGTCAGGAGGCGGGGTTCGGTTTGTAAGACTGTTTCCTGTTTTTTTTTTTTCACTCACTCCAATTTTATCTTCAATTTATCAAAATGCATATCTTAATAGAAACTCCAAAAGTTCGTCAAGGCACCTATCTTTCCTACATTTCTCGAATTTTATCGATTCAGATTTCCGGACGTTTGGGAAAGTGAGTGACTAATTCTAAGTGAAGTCTTAGTACAGTTTAATTAAAATAACTTCGTTGATGGAGGAAAAATGTTTTAAAGGATTAATTATTGTTTAGATAAATGGCTAGGAGCGGCAGTTCATGGTTCGTGATTTTTCCTTTATGGTCGAGTTCACTGAAATTACTGAATGTTCTAAAATTAAACGCCTGGGTAAACCCCTGTTTGATTTGAAAGTTCCTGCAGTTCTTCCGCTCCTAACTTGCGTCAATGAAGAAGTATTCATTCTCCTCATCGCTTACCTCCGATGGAGCGATGCTCTGGCTTTGAAAAGAGCTAGGAAAAAATACATCGATTCCACAACGCCATGCAAATTAAAAGATTAAAGATAAGTGCTGGTAGATTTTTACTCTGTCCACATTCGATACATGTATAAACTTGAATCACCACCAAGGCCTATCAAAATTACCCACTTGATGCTATGGTTGCGATAATGTAAATGTTGTTGCTGATGATGATGGCGGAACGAATTCTAAACTAGAGGTCCCGTCCGAAAATCAGAAAAAAAAATTCAGGCTTTCAGATGAGTTTCAACTGATCTAGTACTCAATATAACATGCAAAAATTAATTATTTATCTCTTGCGACTGTATTGTTTACAAAAATGAATCAATATTTTTCGCTTTAAAACAGTGATAAACTTTTCCTCAAACCGGTCTTAGAAGGTGTTAGATTACATTATTCGGTTGTGAATTACTCTTCCTTCCCCGATTATATATTGATCATCAAATTTGTAATAATAACAGCACTAGTTTTTGAGAAAAGGAACGAGATCAAACTCGGTTCTAATCATGATTGTAACCAAGGAAAATATTTCAGGGACTGTCAAGCTTAGTTGAGGCAAGAGAGGATATCTTCTCTTTAGCATAGGTCACTATCTGGAAAAGTTTTAAGTGGAAAAAAAATTAAAAAAAAAAAACAGTTCGGGCAACAAAAATGCACCTTCTGAATAAAAATATGATGGACTATATATAAAGCTCAGCGTTTCCGCTAGAGATACCACTTGTTTTGGTGAGTACGAACATATGTTTTGTAACACTTTGCTGATGACAGAGGATTTTTTTCATGATCAGTATGAATCGTGTTAATTGTAGAAGTACGTTAGGAGTGCTTGTAGGTCTAATAAATCCCTAACGGACTACTAGGATATTTAAGATTTTGTAGGTTATGCAAGAGCCACTCTAAGGCATCTCACTCAACTTTACTTTATTTTTTACTCACTGCTATATTTTCTTTATGATGATGCAACGCTCGCTGTATCTTGGGTCATTAAAAGAGATACCCGCTCCTGATGTTTACTGAGGTTAAGTTAAAAAATATTTGTTAACTAACAATCGTATGTTCAGGGTATTTGAATATAACTTGTGTTAAGATTGTACAGCTGTCGGTTTGTATTATATGTAAAACGCAATGAAATTTTGGAAACTTACCTGCACATGACGATAAGGGTTTTCACGTGTGGAAACTGTACAACCCATATTTTCTGTTTAAGATGAATTCACCCGAACCACAATCTACACTGAATTTTTAGTAGAGCACGCAGGGATTTAGCTCAGCTTGTTCCCAAGCCACTCTTTTACCAACGGTCAATCCGTCTCGGGTCATTTGGAGGGAGGAAAAACGACAGTGAAACGCCATGTCATCAAAAAGTAAATTTGTACCTTCCCTAGACTTTGCGACTTTAACACACCAAATAATCATTCTTTCATCCCAGCCACATTACACTTGTGTATTTTAATCTAGTATTCCATTCGCCTTTTCTGTTTTACATCAAAGGATGACAACCATGCACTGCATTCTGTGATAGTTTTATCTAAAGTAGTCACAGATGAAACGCCGATAAGTATATTCTTGTGAGAGACAAAAAAATACAAGAATTTTGTAAGAGCTGCTCGTTTTATTTTCAATAAGCATAGGGAGAGAGAGGAACTGACGAAAAACAACCAGCATATTTATACATCTAATTGAATTAATGTCGGAAACGAGTAGCAAAATGAGTGTTTCGTTCGCTGAAGTTCTGTTAAATTGCATCGGAGCTTGAGAATTACTAAAATCCTAGAATGATTTATACCCCTGCAAGAGAATGCATTCATATTTTCCCGACTCCTGATTATAATTTCATAATTTTCTTTGTTCCTTGGCAGCTTTTACCACCATCATGACGAGCTTTGCCCACCAAAAAAATTTATGCAAATTAGGCTAAGCCGGATTTGAGTTCCGCCTGGCAATTATTAACTGTAAGAGAAGATCTCAGTTCGCGCCCACAGCACGTTCAAGGTGTTGCGGATGAAGTTTCTGTAATTACTTTTTGGCACTTTTCGGCGTCAAAATTGCATAGTTTGGGTAACCCAAAACCCTTAAGCTGACCTTTCTTGTCATAACACGAATGTTTTCCAGAAAGGGACACGCGGTAATGTCGGTGTCTCTCGTGTGCTGGCATTTTTCCAGGTAAAACCCTCGCGTGGAATCAACTCATGTTTAATTTAACGCTCCTTTTAAGCGCACAATGTAAGCCAAAGCAATTTTATAGTTGAACGTAAAGATCAGAATATTTTCTTCTAAGGATGATAAATGATCGACGCTGAACTAAATTATACGTTGAAGAAAATGCAAAACGTCATAACATGTAAAAGAGGAAATTTGGAAAACTACGAAGTTACGGAAACCATGAAAATCCTCGATTTTTAAGAAAGGAAATTTTTATAATTCCAAGCTAAGTAAGCTTTTCTAGTGTTTCATTCTTTAAGGCTTTGTGTAGAGCGGGGCCTTTGTTTTATAAACCGTAAAACTTAGTGACAAGTCGAAAGGGCTCGCTCTTGATTATGATACCATACAGTAGAGGGACACCACGGTGATCTTCCAGGTGTTTGATCATCGTCGCCGCTCGTGGTATACTTCGCTACTTAGGTGAGCGAGATCGACGTTCTTCCTCTCTTTAATTCTGACAGCTGTGTGAAAGACCTGATCCTTACAATGAAAAACGGTCGATTGTGCTTTTTCAGTGGCGGCTTTAACGTTCGTCCATATGCAGCGCTTATCCTAAACATGCATGGCATCTCTAGCTATCTACAAGACACGCTGCGATGTATTACTCGTCCACGTTCAACACAGCAACTGCGCTAGTGAGATAGAGAATCGAAAGATCACATTGTTGCGCTCGAAGAAGTGCGCTAAGTTTGCCAAGTTCTACAATGGACAACAGATCGTACGGCCTCCCGCAAGAATAAGGACAAGGTCTATCAGTTACAAGCAATGGATAAGTGGAATTGTAAAAAGTTTTAATTCGTCCGTGCATCGAAAGGCCGATGGTATGTAATTTTGCTCTTTTCCGTTCTTCACACACTCGAATAGCTGTTAAAATTAAATTTAATTGTGGGTTGTACAGTCAAAATATAACGTCGCCCAACATGGTTTTAGTTAAACCAGTGTCTTCTGAGGCGCTTCCACCAAAATAATTTAGAAGGGAACAACAGCGCTAACCGATTTAATATCTTCTCAAGAACATGTCAAAGTCTATTAAAACGCAGAAATTAAAAATAGTAAGAATTGGTGGTTCATGTTAAAAATCATTCAAGAACAGTTCTCAGTTTGGCTCGATAGTGCTGTCACTTTGCACTAGTTGTTCATAGTGACTTACTCATTACTTTCAGTATTTGTTCGAGCTTTTCTTCGACGAAAAAGGGGACATACAAGAAATCGCAATTCACCTCTAAAACAAAAATAATAAGCTCTCCCAATTGGACACCAGATATGACTGCGTAGTAATAATTGCGTAGTACGCGAAGTTGCAGTGTGACAAAAATGAGTGAGGAAAATAATTCTAAGTGCTGTACAGCGCGGTTTTTAACATAGATTACCTAGCTAAATGACCTGCTTGTCGTAGATATTTATGATAATATAGGAAGGTCCCCAAGGAATACTAATAACCCGGCGTGTAATTTTGTGATTGACAAAACCTGATAACTCAGGTTTATGTTTGAAAGGGCAAATCATTTAGTACATTTCACTCCAGAAGTAAATAATCTCTTAACTTTCGTAATTATTATTTTGGTTTCAGGCAAATGGTGTCGAGTTGAAAGATACTAAGTTCCTGAAACATACATCCAAGCTTTGTTAGCAGGCATGCCGAATGCTTTTATAAACGTGCGAGGGTAAAAATACATTTGCGGCCCCCTGTATGGAGAGAAAAATCCAAAGTTTTTTATTACAGGGATGGTAGAGTGAATGATGTTATTTCTGGTCTGAGTCATCAAAGTTCTATACCATTAGAGTTAAGAAAAGCTATCGGGGGAATATGGAGGTTGCTGCAAGTAGTAGCTGTTAAACTCTCAACAAGCTTTACAGGCGGCCAATTAAAGAGCATGGGGCAAGAAATCAAGCACGATTCTCACCCAGTAAACTAAAATGGTTGTTGGAAACTGAGATGGACGAGCAACCAGCGAATTTGAAGTAATCTGGTGGCCTGATCTTTTCTCAGGCACTAAAAATGGGAAACTGACCTTGCGATTTTATGTTCCTAAAGTGATACTTTGATTTCAATGATGTGTAGTACACAGTCTAGTTGACTTGTTCGTCAAGTTTCCATAAATTTAGTAGCTGTTTCTTGGCAGTTTTTGTAAGTTTGTTTTAAAAAACGATAAAATATGTTTTGCATTTAGAGGAACAAACTTGTCTGTAGAAGGCTAAGATTAAACCCTGAATACAGCAAAATGACCCTGTAATATTAATGCAATTCATGTCTAGCTGGGCGCACTATACTCTGATGCCCTTCATTCTGTTGTAACCAAATTCAGAGGAAAAAAAAAACACCTGGAGAAACTCTTAGAGGGATAATATCTGTGGACTTTCACCATTTCTATGGTCATCAGGAATGACAGAATAAAGCAGTAACTGTTCACAGAGTCTTAATTCACTTAACTGAAAGAATAATGAGTTGGAGGGAACTATAGATCATTTTTTTCCAAGCATCTCTAATAATTCATGATGGAAATAATAATAACAATGATAACAATAATGATAATAATAATAATAATAATGATAAAAATATTTACAATAGTTAGAGACATAATGTTCATTATCCTGATGGTTATAATTCCTATGATTACTTCCATTAATCTAATCATTATTTTTATCATTCATTTTACTATCATGATTATTTCAATGTTTATCTATGAACAAAATAGTGTTATTGTTAGTCTAGCTGAATGAGTATCCAAGTGATTGAAACTGGGGCAAAAACAAATTAAGAAAAGACAGAAAAACCCCAAAAACTGTTCAGGACTGCAATTCTTGAGTTGGCTCATTGTGAAAGGTTTTGGGACTTCATTAAGCTAGTGCTGTTTGTAGTGGGCCCTGTGTCAAAGAGAGAAGAGTAGCAGCTGAATTAATAATGATAATACTAAGGACAACGATAGCATTGATTGACCAAAGTCACCCTATGACTAATAACAGATGATACATGACAAACAGCATAAGCAACACACTTTTCAAAAGAAAAAGAGCAAGCTAAAATTGCCATCAGATAAAAATAACTGTCCATAAAAGACTGACAGCATAGAGCTGAAAAAATAATAGGGACTGGTTCTGCCATCAGATAACAACAGTCCATAGACTGACCACCCAAGAGAAACAGAACAAATCGGTGGTTCTGCCATCAGATAACAACAGCCCATAATGGACTGACTACCCAAGAGAAACAGATCCACCTGTTAGTTCTGCCATCAGATAACAACAGTCCATGGACTAACTACCCAATAGAAACAGAACTAGGCAGGTGGTTTTGAATCAGAAAACAACTATTTAAGACCTCTGTACAATGTGTCTTAGAAAATCTTCTGCATTCTAACAATCTATTGAAAAGACAAACTATCAGAAACACTTGAATTTCTATTTGGGGGGAGGGGGGAGGAATTAAATGAAAATCTACTTGCCTCAGCATGCCATCCTCATTGAGCAGCCTATTTCAATTTGAAAATGATGATCACAATCATAAAGATAATGATAATGATAACAATAACAAATCATTATTATTATCATTTATATTACTATTATGATTATTTCAATGTTTATCTATGAACAAAATGGTGTTATTGTTAGTCTAGCTGAATGAGTATCCAAGTAATTGAAACTGAGACAAAATAATCTCAAGAAAAGGCAGGAAAACCCCAAAAACTGTTCAGGACTGCAATTCTTGAGTTGGCTCATTGTGAAAGGTTTTGGGACTTCATTAAGCTAGTGCTGTCTGTAGTGGGCCCTGTGGCAAAGAGAGAAGAGTAGCAGCTGAATTAACAATTATAATAATAATGAAGACAATGATAGCATTGATTGACCAAAGTGCCTCCGACTAATAACAGATGATACGTGACAAACAGCAAAAGCAAAACATTTTTCAAAACAAAAAGAGCAAGCTAAAACTGCCATCAGATAAAAATAACTGTCCATAAAACACTGACTGTATAGAGCTGAAAAAAATAGGGACTAGTTCTGCCATCAGATAACAACAGTCCATAGACTGACTACCCAAGAGAAACAGAACAGATTGGTGGTTCTGCCATCAGATAACAACAGCCCATAATGGACTGACTACCCAAGAGAAACAGATCCACCTGTTAGTTCTGCCATCAGATAACAACAGTCCATGGACTAACTACCCAAGAGAAACAGAACTAGGCAGGTGGTTTTGAATCAGAAAACAACTACTTAAGACAAGCCCTCTGTACAATGTGTCTTAGAAAATCTTCTGCATTCTAACAATCTATTGAAGAGAAAAACTATCAGAAACACTTGAATTTCTACTTGGGGGGAGGGGGGGTAAATAAATGAAAATCTACTTGCCTCAGCATGCCATCCTCATTGAGCAGCCTATTTCATTTTGAAAATGATTCAATAACAATCATAAAGATAATGATAACAATAACAAAATCATTAATAATAACGATAATTATAATAATCATAACAATAACTACAATGACAAAGTCCGTGTTAGTCTGGCCTCTACCTTGCAAAAAATACAGCCCACCAACTGAAGCTTAATTCTTTAAAGGCATTGTATTGCAATTGGTCATTGAGGCACTCAAGCCACCTCACCACGACAAGGTACGAACATTGAGGTGGAAAAAAGGGTCTGTAAAATTGACTCCATGCTGATTCGAGATGAGAAATCTGTGTTCGAAGCTTCTTCAGTTCCACTCCAAGGGAATTTACTCTAGCTGATCTTTCGGTAAGTTAGGAAGCGAGCTCTTCGGAGTCGTGACTGAGTTTGGCGCCAAAAGATAAATTTTTCGCGCCTTCGGGCTCAAAGTCTAGCGTGGCGGAGTTCACCAGATTTACGATAGTCATAAATCCCGCAGATTTAATAAGTTCGTCGGGGATTGTTTATTACGAAGAAGATAGACTAGCTATTAGACAGAACGTGAACACAACGTGAACGACGTCGGGAATCCTGGCTAACCCCACTACTCCGAACGATGAGTTGGCCGGCTGAAGTTCCCGTGTCGCCACACTTTGGATTTCGTCGGGAAATATCTTAAATACATCGCATATGAAATATTTACGCAAAGGAACGTCACATACCTCTTTCAAAAGTAGATACCAATGCTTGCAAGGGTCAAGTGTGGCACTTGTAATCCTGCAAAGACTCTGCGTGGTTAAGTTAGCCGGTGGAAAGCCGCACGTCGAAAATCCGACTGCCTCTATGACTTCATTTCGAATGGTTTCGAAATCGAAAACATGATGCTTTTCGACATTTCGACATGAAAAATCTCGTCGAGGTTTAATATTATAATATTGGTAAGAATTTAACCAGGATACGAGGCCAAGTCGTGCGACCGCCACAGGTTTTCTACCAAAACAATAACATCGTGTACTACGATCGCAAAGCGTGAACACTGATCGCTCCACCAAGTGACGCAATACTGGAAATTCGATACGGTTGATATTAAGGTCGTACGGCACATGAAAATTGCGATATCTTTTGTTACTGTTTTATGGCAAACCAAGCGAAAGAATCATACCTAAATAATCGAAAGAAAGGCTTTTCGAATACGGCGCCTCGCCGGTATTGCCTCTTCTGTGAAAAGGAAGGATCTTTGAAAGACTACGTGATTAAAAATGTCGTTATAAGGAAACAGGCAGAAACAGAGAAAACGCAGTATTTTATGACCATTACACGCACAACAAACTTCATTTCATTTCATGATTTTGATTTTCATCGCCAACAGATGACCCCGCGTTAACTCGCACGCAATCGCGTATCTCTCGTGGATTCGTGGGCGCTAATCTGTATAATTACATTGTGGTGTAATTAATGTGATGACATCCACCCAACGCCTTCTTCCCCAAACCTCGGCATCAGTTTACGATGCCTGCTGAGAATTTTTTTCTTGAGCAAAGCTCGTCATGGACACAAGAAGCCCAAGAGGTTCGTTTAAAGTACGAATATGAACATCACACATGTTGAAGCCAGCTCATGATTTACCGCCCTATAACCATTTCTGAACGGAGTGAAACTCTAGCGAACGAACAACAAAACACTATTTATTGTGTAAAATTTGTCTTCGACATTTTGTTGGATAAAATATCATTCATACATTCACTGTTGGAGTTATTCATTGAGTTTGTTTCCGAAATGTGTTTTAATTCACGATAAGTCGGAGGGACTACATTTTGGGCTTTTGAAAAGTCAACGAGAATAACTATGTTCAAATGTTTGTATTTATCTCTAGTAGATTTAGGAAAGCTCTAATCTGAGAAGAAAGTTGGCTAACTTTTTAAGTTTTTTATAGAAAGCATTAAGCTCTTACACAAGAGACTTTCAATGAATTATTCGGTATGAACTAAAAATGTCTTATTTAATAAGCCAAGCTGGAAAAAATATGCCACTTTCAAACAATTAAAGTTCCCTAAGAACACATCCTATTGCATTCTTTATACTTGTGTCGATAGGCGCTTAAAAGGTATATTCACGTACAATCAGGTGCGCTTGACTTAACCTGCTCTGAGTTATCTGTGAATTCTTCCACCTAGACAACGTTTGAAACCTGTACACCATCTCTGCATTCTAGCATCATGATGTTAGATAAAGTAAATTTTCTCTAAAATTTCGCGCCAAAATTAAGGAATGATTTGACGCCTTGACATTAGTATTTTGAAATATAATGTATTTAATGCTGTGGTAGTAGCCATCCCATTCAGTAATTATGAAGCTATTTACTTCCTTTTGAGAAGATCAACTTTAAAGAAATTTTGGGGAGTTTCAGACTAGTGTCTGATGAAGGTGTCTAACTAAATGGATGTAGCAGCCGCCTTGAGCTACCTTACAATGCATGCTGAAATTATTAAACAGAGCGTCTTTCATTGCACTGAACAGCTGGTCTTAACGATGATAATTATCTCTAAAAGCTATATATGAGATCGTCGGATGGGTTTGGTGTTACATTACCGACAAAACAAACTCAAAATTAAACTGCAAATGAATAAGCGGGGTGAGTTTTCGTCGGTGGGGGTAACAAGGTATTTTGGTTATATCAACTAGGTTGAAATTGTAAAATGGCCACCGTGAAGAGTTAAAAAGCTGACGTTTCGAGCGTTAGCCCTTCGTCAAAATTAAACTGCTGAGTTCTACATTATCAACTTTAATTTCTATTTCAAGTCTCATCAATTTGAGTCAGAGTGAGAGGTATCAGCGTAGAATATTTACGTTAAATTTGAAAAAACTGGCAAAATGTGGCTCTTTTTCCTAAAATCTTATATTTTTCGAGCCCCGGTTTCCATATTTTCAGAATGACAATAGACTACAGCTGTAACGCCGCTGCCGCGCTTAATTTGTTCTGTGGCTTTTAACAGCATGGTGTTCTTTGTTTAATGGCGCTTGATAAGCCCCATTATTGGTAAGTTTAATTAAAAAATCAACATAAACACAAACGATATTGTCCTTACTGAAGAAATGTTACTTAAAATATCACAATTTTTTTTTGAAATAATTCCTTAGGTCGTTTGATAAATTTTTCTCAATGATTTGTCAACAAAATTTTGAATTGCAAAACGGGCGAGACATTTGCAATCGCCATAATTTAAGGAGTTCCGCCGCCAACTTGGCGGCGAGTTCTTTGTTAGCTTATGTTACGTGAATAAAAAACCGAAGCATACGGCCTTTCCCAGCTGGAGTTATAAGGCACATATTCTTGATATGTACACAATTTAGAAAGGCAGAAATGATCGAATAAACTGGTAAACCCTCCGAAGGATGAGACAGGAGGAAAAAAATGAATGTGCACCAGTCATAGGAGAGTCTTTTTAGTTTAACTGCCAGTTTGTCTTTCTTAGATGTTCATGTTCTTAGGCTCGAATAGTCAAACACGCTTAAAGTTTTGTAATTAACCAATCAGAATGCAGGATTTTTTCTTTTGTGGCTTTGTTATAAATACACGTGAGTGGGTAACTATCATCATTACAAGTTCAAAATGCGAGGTCAAGCGACGTTTATAACTTTTATTGTCTTCCTTTCTCAACTTCCTCATGCGTTTTGTTTTACTCGAGAGCAAGATGAGCCCATCATGGTGAGTACCCTACCAACCACACTAACACACACACACATATATATATATATATATATATATATATATATATATGTTATTTAATGCTCTCTTTTTTTATTTCAAAAGTTGTAAATAACTGAAGAAGGTCTCGGACCGAAACGTTTTTTATTTAAATTTTTTATATTTTTGACGTCAGAAGTTGTCCATCCTCGCAATTTTTAAACTTTCTACGTTCGTGTTTGCTGTGAGGTTTGGACTGCGAATCATTATTGATCCTCCTGGCGCGGTGCACCTTTGTTGAAAAGGTGAAAAATTATCACAAAAAGAAATGGAAAAATTAACACTTTCAGTGGATTCGACAATTTTTCCATTTCTTTTTATTGTGATAATTTTTCGCGTAGTCATTACTGTGTTTGTTTATATGTGTCATCACGCCCTATATAAATCTATCTAAGGAATTTGTAAGTCATTGTATTTGTAAGTCACTGATGAAGTTCTCGGACCGAAACGTATTTTATTAAACATTCTTAGACTTTTTATTTGAGTATATGTCTTTCTTTGCTCGAAGTTGTCCGTCCTCGTGTACTACAATATTTTATATATTTTACAATATATTTTTATATATTTTTACAATATTTTATATATTTTATATAAAATATATATATATATATAAAATATATATAAAATAGATATAAAATATATATATATGAAAATATATATATAAAAATATATATATATCACGTGTATATATAAAATATATATAAAATATATATAAAATATTTTATATATATATATATATATAATGTGTGATAGGCGAAAAAAACAACTACATAGACATATGCATGCATATGTAGTTGTTTTTTTCCGCCTACCACATGTTGTACTTGCTCTACTATTTGTATCGAGCACTGTTTCACGGACACCAAGTTCAATCCCTCTCTCTCTCTCTCTCTCTCTCTCTCTCTCTCTCTCTCTCTCTATACATATATATATATATATATATATATATATATATGCACATTTTTTTTTCATCGAAAAAGC
This sequence comes from Stylophora pistillata, assembly GCF_964205215.1. Taxonomy (NCBI): domain Eukaryota; kingdom Metazoa; phylum Cnidaria; class Anthozoa; order Scleractinia; family Pocilloporidae; genus Stylophora; species Stylophora pistillata. The sequence continues at coordinate 1,808,061 of NC_142524.1, read as the reverse complement.
CATTCCCTTGGCGTTAGTGACTCGTAGATAAAAGTCTTTAGGTGGAGCTTCTCCGGTGTGGATTGCTCAACTTTTTTTTTTCCCGCTAGATGCAGTTTTGAGTTTTTTATGAATTACACATCACTTCTAAATTTTATCTACGGCATATTCCAGTCAAAGATTACAATCCAAGCTTTTTACTTTTTAAAAAAGCTCAAATGAATTCAAACAAACAAACAAAAAAAGCAATTAAAAAAGGTTTTAGTTTGCGCAAGCTAATTGATAATCAAAACACAATTTTAACATCGACATATAACTGTGATATGTAACACCTTTCAATCTAACATACTGGAAAATATTGTACTGATTTCGGTGTATAATTCAATGCTTCAAGAGTGGTCTATTTGAACACATGAAAAATTGCAAAGACGATCGATGACGCTGGAAAAATAGGGTCAAAATAGCCTGTATTAGAGGAAGTTTGGTAAAGTGTAGGGAATTTTTTTTTTTTTAAAACAATAAGATACTTTTATTTGCAAATTATCTAACATTTTTACACAACTTGATTCTAAAGCTAAGCTTAAATACTATGTGAAATCAATCTCTAGATTCAATGAACAATTCTCAAAATCCAGCTATAATAATTCTTTGAATAAGAATGACTGAAGCTTTCAAACCAAAATAATTCTCAATAGTAACAATCACTTATACCAGTATTTACATAATTTAAATTCAAACATATTTACAATACACTCGATTAAACGTGAAACTATATTTTACACATAATAGAAAAATATATAAAAATGTATAAAAGTGTAGTGAATAGCTTTCAGTAGAAGAAGCGCATTAATTGTTCTAGACCTGTGATAAAAGATATGTTCATTCTTGGTGGTTATGACAACTGATAAATGTTAAACCGTTTTTTCTCAACTTACAGTCTTTAGAGACCAGTCATTATCTACCACGGGGAGGGGGTGTGGAGAATTTTTGAGGAACATATTGTTTTCAGGGGGGAGCAGAAGGGGGATCGATCGTCATTATAGAAGATTAACTGCCAATTAAATGCTATTGAGAGGAGATCATAAGAATGCTTCAGAACCTTGGAGGGAGGGGGGCAGGTGCATTTTGTTGCACACAAATAAAATCCGCCGGATCTGGTTTCCCCCCCCCCCCCCATCACTCCCTAGGCAATAATTAATGCCGGTTCCTTCGGAAAATTAAAAACTGTGTAACCGTTTGTCTTTCGACAGCAGTAGAGTCAAGCTAACAAGAAGGATCGCAGTCGGCGACTGCTCTTGTGCTAGTCTTTGCAAGGCTATGAGGTTGAATGATTTCCCGTCGCTTTATAATATCAGTTCACTTGTTGATCAAATTCGTACAGGTAATCACATGATTTCGAGTGGAATTTGGAATAAATAAGCACGAGTAATTTTATTCAAAGACTAACAAAATTGCATGAGCCCGTAGGGCGAGTGCAATTTGTGGTCTTTGAAAAAATTTACAAGTGCTTATTTATTCCAAATTGCACGAGAAAATCATGTGATTATCTATTAACAATATACATGAAAAAATACGAAGTAGCTTCTCATAACTACGCAGAAGAAAAGCGCGTGAATCACGTGCAAAAATAATTTTTTCAAACCCTGCAAGTGACATTGACCTTGACATTGATCAATCAGAATGTCTGGTTTGTTTCTTTCTTTGCACTGAATCAACCCTCTTCTGCACTGAACTAACTCTCTTCTGCACTGAACTAACTCTCTTCTGCACTAAATTAACTGAAAACTGCATTCATCTTAACCAATCAGAACTGAAAAAAATTTTCATGTATTTTATTATCCAAAAAACTGAAACATATCATTAAAGTACATGTATTTATCAGCAACATGCGAATAGTAATTTGATAAGTTTATTTATTTTTTAGCAATATTTGCAGAAGCGCGTTTGGAATCCTGTACTTTCGTTTGAAGCACAACTGCATTGTAAACAAATTGGAGACCCTTTTCTTAAAGATTTGCGTCACTATGGCTGTTTCTGCGGCGTCACTGCGAAGATGAGGAAGTACACAGACCCCTCGACTGTTGAACCCAAGGATGCCTTGGACAGGTAACTATAATTGAAAATGTTAGATTTTTTTAATTGGTCGATAAAATTTTAGCTGTTGTCGAGTGCTTTCTAATTCGGCTCTTGGTTAAAAACGCTATCCAACCGGATAAATCGCTATTCAGCAGGTAAGTGTTTACAAAACGTACATGCACTATCCACCGGATAGCGATTAATATGGTGGATAGCGTCATCACCAATCGAACAACTAGGGCCAGGTCTTTCGGAGAGGAGCCTACTGAAGTGGGGGGGGGGGGTTTACTGGAGGGGAAGGGGGGAGGTACATGAAGCGATTGATAATTTGGAGGGGAGAAGGGGCTGAAATCCTATCAGGTGGGAGTATCAATACGCCTAGTCCTATCATGTTCCAGATTGTGGATAAACTCTGACACGTTCCGACTACAGCTCACAACAGTAAGAGGAGATTATCGTGCTATTTGATTTTGGGATTAAATTTAAATATTTCAAAACATACTGACGAATAGCAATTGTTTCTTCTCTTTGATTTCAGATGTTGCAAAGAACATAACCAGTGCCTTAAGAACGCCATCGATAGAAGATCGGACACCTATTGCTCTTCCAATAACATCAAAGAATGTGAAACACAATTGATAGACTGTATTAGTAAAAAAGTTAAATTTAACGATCTCAAAGCAAAATATAAAAATTTTGACAGAGCAGAGTGCCACTGAGTTGATGAATATAAAAAAAATAAATGAGTCAGTAAAAGAAATTTGTTCAAAATAAAGTAATCTTTGCCGTGGTATGCTTATTGTTTGGAACGCTCTAAGAGATATTGAGGTCATGTGGTGTCCCGTATGCTAAGTTTCACACAATCTCAACAGTCGTCAACGCCTAAGTTTATCATCCTGACTCTAAAGCATAAAGTGCCTTTGCTCGTTCCCCCCCAACATGAAATACTAGTACTTCTTTGCAGCGTTATCCCCTCAGAATTCAGTGAGGAGTCTCACCGACTTTCTACCAGTCTTGGGTGGAGAGAGACTTAAGAGCTTTGCTCAGGAGCACATAACCAATTATCCCTGCCGTTTTCGAAGTCTGGCTTTTTCTACCAGGAGACAAATACCGTTACAGCTCAGCAACCACTTCTCTTCCCGTTACACTAATTTAAGAGGAAGTAGTTGTCCAAATCTTATTAAATATTAAGTTCGTTTAGTTCCTTAAATCCATAGTTCAAAGCGTTGTTCTTGGTTCTTGACCGGTCCTTGTTTGGGATATATGTCTGCAAGCTCCGACTCCTTCGGAGCAGCCAAGGAGAATCGAGGCTGATGGAATCGTGGATGCAAAAACTTGTAGTACAATGTCATCATGAGAAGTCCCGCAAAGAAAAACACGAAAATCACAATGAACCCTGCAAGCTCTACTTGAAACGGTAAATGCCCACTTCTGTTTGTATACCAGAGAATTGAAAAGATCAGATTTTCGACAAAAGTCAAGATGTAGTACTTAATTGCCCAACGTATGGTGCGTACGCCTTCCAGGCAAAAGAAGCAAAACAAATGAATGTAACACACGACTACACGGAAAAAATGTTGCTTCAGGTTGGATCTTGGAAAAAAATAAAGCTCGTGACGCCAAAGGAACGCCAAAACAATGACAAAGTGAATAGAAAGGGCAACGAAAAACCATACTTTGAACTCTGTTGCGAAGAAAACGAGCGAAAGTATTCGAGAAATAATCATGAAAGCTCTCCATAGCCACATGGATAGGTAACCGTACCAGCGCAACTGGCCTTTGTGGCGTTTTGAGTCACGGAGGCAGTTGATGTAGTTAACAACTGCTCTAGAATAGGAAACGAAAGAAAAACAAATGGAAAGGATGGTCCACAAGTCTTGGACACTTGTTGCTTCAAACTCTGCAAGGATTTGACGCGAGACGAGGACGTACAGCTGTAAAACAAGCTGAGGTACATCTTCTGTGAAAGCTAAAATCATTTGCAGCATGCTAATGTCAAGATTCATAGCTATTAATATCTTGTGATCAACAACTCGTTGTTCCTTTTTTCGTTTTATTCGATACGATTTGACAAGGATTCTCCAGTACCTGGAGAAAAAGAGAAAGGCAAAAACTGAATAACAGCACTGTTGACGCAGAGAGAATCAAATCTGATCAAAGTGATAGTCTAATTCAGCCGTCTCAAACTTCTTATCTTGAGCAAACACAAACGCACCGTCAAGGTAAACAAACAAGCAAACAAACTGAAAAAGGCACTCGGTGCAACGAAACATTTGACTTCAATTCTTGTCGCGCTTTTTATTGGACCCCTCTCCCAGTGATACCTACCACATTTTGAAACTGTGTCCCCTCCACGAAGAAAATGTGCAATTAAGACCTTTGCAACTTGTGTCTTAGCCTACGTGGGGCCGTACCCTTCCCTTCGAGGAGAAATAGGGAGGAGGGTAGGGCTACACGTACGCTACCTGAGTCTCTCAATCTAAAATTTTTCAGCTAGTTCAGTTTTACCTCTCTATAGGCCCCACTAAAAATAAATGTGTTGCTACGACAACTTTCCAGCCACTTTTCGGTCGCCTTCCAATCTTTTCATCTTCTTTGTACCAAAAGAAAGATACCAAGTTTATGATAATAGATGGAAGTAGCACAAACGTCACTGTGAGACTTCCCCACCAGTTGCTGCCGGCTCTGAAATGGTCAGCTGCAACTTTAAGATCCGTTGCAATGTCGGCGAAGAACGCGCCAATCCCCACTACCGAGAAAAAAATGCCAAGCCATGTTGCGTTACCACGCTTCCGCCATAACTCTGAGAAGTCTTTGTCCATTTTTCGAGGCCGCATTTTTAAATTATCCATCACTAAATGTACCGCTCGTTTGAAGCGTTCTCGTGGTGGTAAATATCTGAGTCCGCTAGCTTTCTTACGAGAGCGTCCATTGGTGACACTAAACTTCGTTCCATTCGTGACACTGTCTGGTAACGCACCTGTCACGTAAGAGTTTCTGACTACAATTGCCTCGTGACTTTGCTTTGTCACAGCAACAGAGTATCCATAGAAGCGTTTGTATTTACTTGCGATTTCGTTTTCGAATGACTGTCTTCCGCTTAAATTCCCAAAACTGTTTGTGGTAGACTTATTTTTGGATTCCTCGTCGTCTATTTCGATACATACTTGCTCCACAGCTTTTACATTTTCTTTTGAGACGCGAACATAAAAGCGACCAGGATTCACGAAAGTTCCGCTTCCCTGATTAGAGGATCCGGAAAGATAGCTTTCAATCGACCAGTTTCTATCCACTTTTCTACCCTTTCCGTCGACTTCATCCCCTGTAGGTTCCGTATCCCTCTGATTACTTGTAAATGTTTCAATAATCTTGCGAAGGAGAATAATCTCCTCCTCGCTTAACTTCGCGAAGTGGTCACCATCCACTGTTGCGTTTCTCGTGGAATGGGAAGAAATTTGCCGCCTAAGGGCTCGTACGGTTCGTTTCTGTTTTTCATCTAGCTTCAGTGTGGTCTGAAGATGTTTTGAATGTTCAAGATCCATTTAAAAAGCGACCATTCTCGTTCTTCGACCGCTTCTGTCGGTTTAAAACGGCCTACGGTGCTGGGCCAGCGGATTGAATCCGTATTAATTTATGCACTACCCGCCAAATTAAGAAGTAGTGGGTGAATGACATCAGCAAAAAAGGGACTTACCTGACGGATGAACTTTCATTTTCATTTAATGTTTACGCTATTTGTTATCGTATTGTTTGTCATTTGCTTTTCTGAGAACAATCAAATACTTTCCCGATATTGTTTTCAATTTGGCCAAGCCTCAGATATGATTCCATTGCGGTGTTTAATACTTACACTCAGCAAGACGAACGATAAATATTTAAAATGTTCGCATCGTCTGATGTGTTAATTTATGATAAACAACACATAAATTCTGAACAACCATCACGAACCATTGCTTCGTAAATCTCAATATTACATTCCCTTAAACATCTTAAGAGATCATCTATATTTATAGAAACCGGCTGTTACTACGTAATCTCCGTTTACTAATCGTTCACATTTGTTGCTCATGTTTCCTTTTACCAAACAATCTCAAGGTTGGAGTTTTCGTTCCGCTTGAAGAATTAAACAAAAAATTCGTGGTCACGAAACCCATTTCCTGAGAAATCACACCGTCAAGTTAGATAATGGCATAGCCCACAGTAGCCATACCCTCTACCCGAAGAGAAAGGAAGGGGAGGGAATGGCGCTGTGAAAGCTGTCATGTCTTCCGGAATGGGGTTAGGGAAATCAATTCAATTTTGGAACAAATCGACGCACAGTGCAGTTACACTTCTCTTGAACCAGACGTGTCGACTGTAAGACGGTACCAGCGGTGTGATTGGCCATGACGTGTGGAGTGCTTTGACTGCTGCACATGTTCCTAACTTTCTCGATCACTATGAAGAAAAGAGATGAGTGTGAATTGATTGCTGGAGACCCAACCTATAGCGGCCAACTTTGCACTTTGGACAATTGATTGTTCTAAGCTGGTCAGGAAGTTAGGGATGATAACCTTAATTAATCCCGTATACCTGTGGGACCCTCTTTGCTAACTCACCTGCGTTAGCCTGGTGCCGAAGAGCAGACTGGTAGTTCGACAAAGTTGGAACAGCTGCAACAATGATAGTGCTTGTCCTGCAATATTTTAGAGTTTTTAAAAAATGTGTCGGATCGAGGCCTTAGCAGTGAAAATTATTGTTATGAAAATTATTATTATGAAAATTATTATTATAAAAATTATTATTATGAAAATTATTATTATTATTATTATTATTATTATTACATTTCGATCGCCGCTCTTCTTTCTTTTACACAAGTTAGTTTTTGATTGCAGTGTTGACAGTTGTGTGATCTCGTCACGCCAAAGCAATGCGTTACGAAAATCTTTGTGAGGACTAAAAGTCTTCATCGCTCATCAAACTTACTTCTTTTCAGTAAATCTAGTTTAAGACAGACTCGAGAGAGTATTTGAAGAACTGAATAGTGACTTTTTAAACCATGGAAACCACAGGTTTCAATGGCGTGTTAGTACTGTGGTAAATTACACCGGCTTAGCAAAAATTCACGAGACAAATGGCGCCATATTATCATTTGTATTGATATTTGTATTGATGATCTGGTCAATTAAATCAATCACAGATGAATACAAAAACAGCGAAAATTCCATTATTGTAGACAAGAAAAGCTGCTGGTTAGCTTTAGCTACTTGTGTATAATACACATCAGAATCCAGCGTCGGAAAAAAGGATTTTCTATGCTTTTGTTTGTAAGCCACATCGTTAAACTAATTTGTTACCATCTCTTTTCACTCACCCACGTGCAATGTCGTGCTTGCATGTTTAATTGTTGACATTGTGCGGAATATTTGTTTATAACTTCTACTTAATTAACCTATTTGTTCTTGATTCTTTGCACATCTTGAAAATGATTTCACAAATGAGACAAAACATTCAATAGACCAACCATGTTATCTAATGAATTTCCTACATGGCCAAACATATCAGCTGTGAATAATTGAGCTATTGTATCGCTGACCGCACTGAGTTACACATCCTGACACTGCGCTATTACAGAAAACTAATTCAGCAACAGGAATTTTATCTATCACGAGCGACAATTTTATCGACAAAATACCAGAAGGTAAGACTGACACGTGTTATTTTTCTGGAGAAGCGGAATTAGCTCTGATGTTTACTCTTGCTCAAACAATCGCCTTGCGCACGTGGCTTCTCAAGAAGTCTGTTCAGCAGTCATTTTAACCGGTGTAGTATTCAACGGAGACGTTGTACTGAAAGAGTTAACCCAGCATATCGTATGAACTTCTGAGGTATGCCTCTTCTACTTAGAGATAAATCACATTATTCCGACGGGGCCAAAACGTTGAGAGTTTAAACCGATTATTTCGGTCGGGAGGCTGTGAACAAACAGTGCCGACTTATGCATGTGTGATTCAGTATGGCCGTCAATTTTGATTTGAAAAACATGGTTTCTGTTGTTTGAAGCATTTGCAAGAGCTCTTTAGTCTCACCACTTTCATATCAAGTGAAAAATAATTTCTCTCCGATTGAGGAAAAAAAAAATGTAATTGTTTCCCGTGTGGACACAATTTGGTTTTAACTACCGGCTTTTACTTTTGGCGGTACAACTTTGAAGTCTTCAAAATTATGAGCCCTTGATTGTGTTTCTTCAATGTACGGTCTTCTTAGGACAAAGTTTTTAAATCTTTTCTTGGTTTAAGCTTTACACCTCAGCCGACCTTGGCTGTCAGCCTTAAAGCACTTAGTTCTGAGTCCTCAACCCTCAATTATTGATAGTATGTCCTTTTAGTGATCTACGGACATATTTGACAATATTTTGTCAGCGGCGGCGTCTATGTGCTACACACGCGACGCGGACTTCCCGCCAAATGTTTGTCGTAACTCGTAAGAGCCCTTGCTGTGGACAAAGGGATTAGTTCCTGTGGATAGCCACTCGTAGCGCACCAATAGAACTCATATTCGCAGTCACAGAACGTCTGGTACATTATACATATCACCATCGATCGGAGTTGTTCCGAAAAGTATGTTTTTGTCAAGTTGATGATTCGAGTCCGTGCTATGCTGACTCTTTAATGTTGGCGCGCGGCCTATTTCAAGGCCCAACGCGATGAAATAAGTTTGTGCGGATGAAATAATGCAGTGATGAAATAAGTTTACGTGGGAGGAACGCGCTGCCGAAGGGTTAATCGGAAAATATCATCAAGTTTCGAGGGATAATCAAACGCAGATGCGCTACCAGGGTTGTACGTAAAATCAAATAATCAGATAATAGCTGATGTTTTTTTTTTTCCCGGTGCTTGATGATAGCCAATTTACGCAAACTTCTTTGACTGCCAAGGAAAAGGAACTGCTACACCTTCAGGTACCCTCAGGCACAATGTCGGAAGCATTTTCAGGAAATGATCAAATGTTCAGTCTTTTAAAATAACAAATCTGCTTATCCACGATGACAGTTTGATGATATCTTAAACTGCATCACTTTTTACTCGCCATTCGTTAAATAACTTTCTTTTAAAAGAAACAAGGAGGGCTGCCAACAATTTACAAAGATTCTTCGTAATTTTATTTTCATAGGACGTACACAGCAGTAATAGTCACAAGGAACTCGATAATCAGAGAGCAGAAATCTCTAGTAAAACCTATGAAGTGGACATTCTGACCACGTTATTTTTGGCCCAGATAAGCTTGCGATTTTGTTTCCAGCTTTGTGGTGGCTTAGGGTCATTTGAAGTACCCTAAAGGAGTAATTGACTGTGCAATCATGGGATTATTCATTTTCAATAGGCAACCTTACCACCTCAAAGACTGTTAAAGCTAGTCAGTTGTCATGACTTTTAAGAGAAGATCTCGCGTGAATTTCCCAAGAACCAAATCTCTAGCATTTCCTGTTTTTTTTAATGGAAACTGAACAAACACGGATGACTGGTCACGAAATGGGTGCGAAACCATTTCCCTGTCACTTATTATTTCCCTTCATAAAATTCCTTTCATTCCACCAAAGGTACCAGTCAACAGCTGAGAGGCACTTAACGTAAGCTTCGCATCATTTCAAGCTTTAAAATTCTCAAAAGTTAAGTTAGTGGCCAGGGCCAAAGTATGAAAGCCTTGTTTGACAGTTATCTTTTGTCACCTCATTTATCTTTTGAATACTTTTGAACAACATCGCGAGTGATCTATTGTTCTAAAAAACATGACTCAAAATATATTTTCCATGCCCCCCAAGCCAGGTATCTATTTATAGACAAAAGGTTCCTATATTAAACAACGACCAAGAATAACCTCCGCGAGGTTTGTTACAGCTTTTGTAAATCAGACGCGAAAGAAACTCATCGAAGTTTTAAAGCATTTTACGAGATCTGTTAAATATCTTTCCACCCGCTTTTGTGAAAGGCGGTTTTCTTAAGCTGTCAAAGCATTATCGCCAGAAATACATCCGTTTATCTCACAAAATCTGATCCAATTACGTATTTGTGCCATACTTCGTTCAATAGGCTTGATTAACTTGTGAAGAGGTGTATTCTAACATTACCTGTGTTGTAAGTGTTGAAAGGGTCAAATTTTCACCTCAATCAAGCTACACGTTTTACATCAAATCCTTTTACTGAAGATGAAACAAAACAGAAACACGCATGCGACAAACGTGACGGCAAAGACGGCTACATGATCTCCAGGAACACCGTAGACATATAGCCTGCCTTCAATCGCTATTACTGATGTTTTATGGCAACATGGAGCGTTGTATTCAGCCTCTTATTGCTTTATCGATAATTTTTCTTTCATTCACGGGCCATTTCTTCCTCCTTGTGTACACTAATCGGACCTGTTTGCCATTTTTTTAATCACAACTTGCATACGCGCCACTTTTTTGTACCGAGTGCTTCCGGTGTAAAGTACACTTGAATACAAGTAAGGAGGTTGGTCAAATCCGCTGATCAATAACATTCCTTAAGATTCCCCACTGAGCTCTACCTACTCACAAGCCATTGCAGAACATTATAGAGTTCCGATCTACTGCACTGACGTAATCAGCGCTCCTATTGGTGCTTTTGGTTTGGCAGTGAGGTCTTTCTGTTTAAGTGCTGTTCTTAACTGGCTTGATATTGCAGTAGTTGAGTTGGTATCATTTGTTTTGAAGCCAGCCTAGGGGATCTAAATCATTCAGTCGCAACTTCACAAGGAGGTACATCGCATCAATTTGATTAGCCGGTAAGCTGGTACAAGATCTGAAGCATTCTTCGTTTCGATTTAGTTTCTGGAATATTTCATTTGTGGAGCAGATTCTCCTTTATTGATTTATCAGCGGAAAGCCATTTCTATCAAAGGTCGCTACCCACGGGAATGCATTTGTTCAAGTTAATAATTCTGTACATCGTTGCTTTAGGTAATTTTTGTTCACTTTCTTTGAGTTTGTCGGTTAATTTTTAAACTAGCGCTAGGAGGCATTTTCAGATGCATTTAGGTCAAACCGGTTCAAAATTTAGTGACTGTACATGCAGGAGTTATTTTATTGTAATCCGTCCTCTGTTATTGTCTAAGACAGTTGGATATCAACTTTAGCTTTTGTTTGGTTTTTTTTTTTCGAAGGTGCAATTTTCGGTACTCATGTTGTTTTTGTCTTCTTTCGTCGCCTGCTACTCGTCACGGAACGATCACAAAATCGTTTTGATGAGTTCGATCAATGATTTTTTTTTCGATGGAAATTGCCTGACCGTTTGGGGGTTTTATCCTTTTGTTGTGGCAATAAATTTCATCGTTGGGCGGAAGCCAGCGATGAAAAAAAATTCGTGTTGCAACGAGAGGTTTTTCCGGTTGTACGGTTGAAAATTTCCGGCGTGATAACAATCTTTACCCAAGCCTTCAACTCTGAGAAAGGCGCCAATAAGGATTCATTAATTTAGATTAGGTTATTGTTTGAAACCTCGACCTTACCATTAATGTTTTGTGCATTGAATGATAAACGCCCTTGTTTAAAGATTAAATGATTTTGCGTGAACTGATGATAACCACAGTTAACCACATAACAACCTTGAAACCTCAATTCAAATAGATTTGGCTTGCGGGCCTATATCACCCACCGGCCTGGTTGTGATTGCACTTCATGATAAGGTCTCTCTCGATGTTTCACTAAAAATCGAATCAGTGGATGCCTGCAAGCGTTGGTCACGTATAACTGACCTTGAAATTTGTGAACGTGATTTCCTGTCATGAGCTGAGCGGTTCTAGTGTTCGGTTGTGCGATAAGACAACAAATAATTGCTCGTTAGTCATCCAATATGTTGTTTTGATAATCAAGTCGTTATCGCTGCAGAGTAAAAGCGGCCCTTAAGTATTTTTAGAAAGAAAAATACTATTATAGATAAAGCTTTTCACGCAATTTTCTAGAGTATAGAAGTGTTAAACAGGCGTTTATTGTATGTGTTAGTTTTTTTAAACTAGTATCATTTGCATAGCTTTGAAAAGGACACGGCTTTTAATGTTAATGTGGATAAATAAGGGACACACGCGAAGCAGCTGTGGAAAGAGTTTCAATGAATCAGGTTTGAGGCGGGAAATATTTGGCGCCAATTCTCAAAAAGACGATTCAGCGTTTGTTTCAATTCCGGACTATTAAGAAACGTTAGCTTAGATATTTCAAATGGGTCGAAATCAAATGTCTTGTAGCAAAACATCAATTTGTATTTATATATTCTTGCCATTAATTAGGGGTACTCGACGAGGTTTGACATTTTTTACAATGGCAAGCGAAAACCTAATTACGTAACGCCAACACGAGCTGTCTTCCAGTCATAGCAACAACTCGATTTCTCTCGGTCTTTACGAGGTCATTGTGCATATATTTTAACGACCTTCAAATAGAGGAACTTTTATTGAGTTAAGAAAGAACAAGGTCTGAGTTTTTTTGAGATCCGAAAGCTTTATGCCCCAAGGGGATTCCCTCGCCCTTAAGCGAGACAAGGGAGGAAACATTGCCGACCTGTAGTGAAAACAAGCGACCCCTGTTGGCGTATTGAATATGCGACCGAGAAGCGGGTGTGAGTGTCTTGACTAGCGACTTTTCCTATAGTGGTACTCCACATTGGCATGCCAATTGAAGAAAGCGCCAAAGTACATGAAACCCCAAAGAAGTTTATGGTATGTTTTGATTTCATCATGCAATTTCTATACGCACGGCAAAATTAGTCTGTGAAAATACCATGAAACCGCAATTCTAAGGCATAAACTTAGATAAAGGTTGTTTTTAATTGAGAACAGTTATGCAGATACGATGAAAGCATTCTTGTTCAGCTCTAAGAAGTGCAATTTAGTTCATCAGTATTTACAAATTCATACGACCATCCTATCTTTCCATTTTGAAACCATTTTGAATTGTCTGAAACACGATTTGCGTCGAAATTAATTTTAGTGAATACTTTAGGGCAATTAGTTAAAAGGAGGTATGTTTACCTGATCTCTTAATATTACCATCTACAACTTCAACTCCTTAATCAGTATTGAGAGTCATCGATCGAAGCACTCAGAAAAACTCTGATCGCCTGTCAAAGATCAGTCTTGTCAGTATGTCTTGTCATGAACAAAAGACCATCTGAAAATTTCAGCTGAAAAAAAAAAAAACAAATAAAATGCTGGATGGTTTTGTTAGTAACCAAGACAGCATACTAATTTTTTTACCGAGAGCTTTCTGCGGTGGATGTCTTCGTCAAGACGACACGTCGCAAATATGATAGGTGTATTCTTTATACATTTAGAGAGGGGTGTCATTAACGTGGTACTTATTTTGGTAAGATGCTTCTTAATTCTGACCATATTTTGACTTCAAGAACCAGACTCGCTTTAAAAACTGCCAGACCATGGAAATGAGTTAATTTTTCTTTCATTTTGTGAATGACTTGTCTGTGGGTCAAATTCTTTTAGTGGTGGAATAATTATTCGCCACTAATCGATAGTGTCGGACTAATTGGAACCGCTAACGCCTTGATATTGAGTTTGTGAAAATTCATGTCCCGTGAGATTAGATAGTTAAATAAAAAATTGGTAAAATTCAGACGGCAGACCAACTTGCCGTGGTTCCTTTCATTGTTTTATACTAGAAAATTTCTAGTTCTTTCAAATTCAATCCAGTTTACAACATTGTTATAACTCTCTTGTCGGTTTTAAGAAGCACTGCAGTGAGGTACGCCCAATTCTTTTCTTTTATTTTTCATCGACTAGTTGAATCTGAAACACACTTATACTATTCTCGAAACTGAAAAAAAAAAAAAAAAAAAAAAAAAGAAAAGAAAACAAATTAATGGGCTCCCCTGTGCGAGAAGTTTGATTCGGTGAGATGACCTCTTAATGTCTTCGAGTGGGTCTCGTATGGTAAGTTGATGTTGGTGTAGTTAACTACATCACCAATCTATCGGAGTTGATTTCGATCACGACAAACAGAATAGAGCGCTGTTTCATGGAACTTTTTGTTGTGACTAATTTTCCCTTTGAATGTAGGTTAGTAATTCTAATAAAAGGTTCCACTTGACTTCGTTTTCGTATGTTGATCCCTGTGGCAGTATCGATATGCAGAGCATTCTTATTTTTCAGTTCCGCGTGAGCAGTGCTTTAGTATTGGCGCATTTTCAAGCAAATGGATTAATGCGGCACATTGAGTAACACTTGTACACGGTCGCGTCGGATTATTAAGTGCCATTGCAGGAGATGCCAGATAGATATCGACCTTTTTTTGATTGGCTTGGTTTGTCAAACACCAAGGCAAAACGTGCCAATGACTTTTTTCTGGCTCCGATTTAGTGTGTGTTCTTGGCATCATGGAAGAAGAATTTTCCAGGTCCTCACCAGGGGTAAGGTCAACACTGGGGTCATGTGTTGTGATATATTTTTAGCGTGCCACTTGATATAAGAACACAGATTCGAAAACTCTGCAATGCCCTCGATTTCTTCCCCTTCCGGTACACAGCTCTCAAACTCTGCTACTTCAGGAAATCTGGCTGATCTTCGCTTTAATACTCTTTTTGGGGGGATAAGTTTTCAGTTTAAGAGCAGATAAATGTAGAAAGCAGCTCTTTTGAAACTGTTTATTTTATATCTACGTGCGGGGAAAATTGTTTCTTTTATCTCTCCAAGAATGATTTCATCAGATAAGCCCAAACCAAAGATTGATGATGATCAAATGTATCTGAGTACGTTCTCGATGTGTTATCCCATCTTTGACAAGATTTTGTCGACAGCAACTGTGGAAAGATTTGAACCTTCGCTGCAACAAATTTGACAAAGTGGACATAAACATGGACGGAGGTTAAAAAGCCAAAGTATTATTAAGATAATTTTGACGCGCAAACCCATTTTGGACCTGTGCCGCTATTGATTTCACGTGACCAAGGGAGAGAGGGGATTTGATAACGTAAAATATGTAAACAATAATGAGATTGAATGACAAAAAGGATTTGACGCCGGACAGTACATGAACCAAGGCACGCGGACATTTATTCCACATGCAACAGACGGAGAGTACGGGCGGTCAGGTTTAACACTAGCATCGTCTTATTTCACGAGCGTAGGGGGTTCCACGTGTTTTATTTTGTTGACAAAGTAATTTAGGTTTGATTTCGTTTTCGAGCATTTTTTAAGGGTGAAATGTTACTCCTAACACTGACCGGTGTATGTTCTTCATATCTTCTAACAACCGTGTTCTTTTTCGCAGATACGCGATGGATCCTTGGCAATATTTACTGTTAAGAGTAGCCATATTTGTCATCGGTGGAAGTCGTTCCTCGTTTACAAGTCCCTTGGGCGCAAACAGGTTTTCAGGTGACGCAAACTTCCGAAATATTTTTGATTTTTCTTGATTGTTATTGTTTCTGCTGTGGTTGTTTATTTTGGAGAGCTTACCGTCGCCGAGCCCATAATGATTGTCATGCTGTACGACTAGATACTCTGTCCTCACCTTAAAACATGGCCATTTAATTTTGCCGGACGTTGTATGCATAGAGCGAAAATAAACTTGTTATAATGATCCACGTGATGATCAGATTTAAAGATAAAGACACACGCTTAAGTGACTTGTATGTATGTCACTTTGCGTCATAGTGGCTGTTATTTACATCGAGTTGTTTTTTTTCTCTTTCTTTCACCAGATACTTCCTTCGTATCTCAATCAGAACAGCTTGGTGAAGATTTTACCGTCATGGACTGGATTAACGAAGCAAACAAACGTAAGCCTTTTATCCTATACCTACAGCTGTTATTAAGCCTGGAAAAAGATTATCTCTTCCCATACGCGTGAAAGATATGTGATCGTGCACCATATGTAAGATATTGAATGCAGCCAATTAATGAAAACCTTCGTTTGCTATTTCGACCTTTCGAGAGAGCCATCATGGGCAGTCAAAGTAAATTGGCTTCTTTTGTCTTCAGGTCAAAATAAGCCACAAACGTGGGAGTTAAGGTAATATTTTTATCACCATTTACAACCTAGATAGTTCACCGGAAGTATCCAACGGCGACATAACATTCTGGTAAGAAAAGCGGGTCAAATTTTTTGAGAAAGTGGACAGGGTAACTTTTGTTTCACGTTTAACTTCCACTGCAACCACAGACATTCCGTGACGAAGGTAGTGATAGCTGAGCTGTAAGTCAAGCAAACCCCATTGCGTTTTCCGTGTTCTGCTTACTGAAGTTTCCCTTGCGAGTAGGCTGGGTTGCTAACGGTTTTCGGGGCGCTTGATGAAAAGAAAGGCAGTGGAGCGGTGAAAAAGAGCAGCGGAACTTCGAGTGGCCTTTCACGGCTTCTTCAGCTCGGGCAAAAGCGCCATTTTTTTTTGTTGCAAGATTCGTCATCGGCTGCTTTCGGTCTAAAACCGCAAATTGAAACTTGGCTCTACATTTCATATCTGACATATCTAGTCTCAGCTGCTGAAAGGAACCCTCTTCGTGTGTTCCCAAGGTGGAATCGATTACGCTTAGCTTTGGGGTGAATTTTTCCAACGCGGAACTCTCGACCCTTCGTGAAGTATCGACCAACGCAAACACTGACTTAGGAGACAAATGAGCTTACGAGAGCTTACAATGATTAAAACCATCCCGTTTGTAATGTTTTATTTAACAAAGCTGGTCTGAATAGGCACATTGTTTTTGTCTATCTACCAATGAAGCCAAGAGTCTGTTTTGAAGATAATTTTACAATGAAACTAATACGCCGATCATGTTTCATGAAATCTTTAAAAAAGAAAAAGAAAAGAAATTTGATAAAAGAACAAGAGGCGCGTGGATGTGACCCCAGTCCTTCTGGCTGGAAAAGTTGGTAGCTATTGGTTACACTTATACAATGTGTTGTACAATTGTTTTTTAATCAAAAAGGGTATCGAGTTGTTGGCGATCTAATCTTATGCAAAATAGGAGACTTGGCCGTCATATTTAGCCATAACAACTGCCACGGTTTTAAGGTTCTCTCACTTCCTCAAAGCCCTTCGTTTTTGCCGAACCGTAATGTCAAAACTCAATGGCTATTCATGCTACTGTGTAAGAAAAAATGGTTTGTATATGTTATAAATTAATAATCCAGAAATTTATACAAACAGCATTTCATCAGCTGTAGATGTACGTGCCAAGCAGTATTCTTTTACTGAGGAAGTAGCAAACTGTGAATTGCGTCACCGGTAGTGAACGGACCGCAGGCGATGGGCTCCTTAAAACTATAACCGGACAACTCGACGAGTGGGATTAGGAAGTTTCTTGTGAGTTTCGTGCTTTGCCTGGCACTGATAACGCAGACCGATTGTTCTATATAACAAGATAGAGATTTCATCACGTACTTAAATATTACTCTGAAGGGAATGATACAGGCTTGATCTGAGAACGTTTACAGAGAATTAATTTAGAGAAATTTCGTGAATGTACGCTTGTAAAATTTGTAATTTGTAATTTGTACACCTTTGCAATTCAGCTTCCAGCTGCTATTAAGGTATTCTTTTTAATAAACGTCTATCTATCTATCTATCGTCTATCTAAAACATAACAGAAGCATGATTGGTTTGGTACGAGTTAATTTTTTGGGTGTGTTTTTCTGTTTTTCTGTTTTTTTTAATGGTCACTTAAGTTTCTATTTCAATTTAAGAGCACCTCAGCCCAAGTGCAAATAAATGTTAAAAAGTAATCACTCGCCCTTAAATTACTTCTACCCCCCCCCCCTCCCTCCTGGTTCTCATGCGTATGTTGTTCGCGGTGGCTAATTCCCCATGCACAGTACTAATGATATAACTGATTTCATTACAGCCTACAATATCGGACACGAAGGGGACATAGTTTTGACGGACAGAGACTGGAACGTTTATGAGAAGACGCGTTTCAAAAGGAATGCCGTGCGACAGAGGAAAAAGATTTGGCCCAACCGAGTTGTACCCTTTGAGATCGAAAAGGGACTGGGTACGTAAACCCTGCCAAGCATGCGAATTTTTTTTCTTGCATTTTGGTTGCAGAGGAAAGCCATCTTTGCTCAAATCTAGTTGTCCTGTTTCCATGAAAACAAACAGTAACAAGATAAGTCTGTATTTTGCTGTGGTGGTGGTGTAGGTTAGACATTTATGCAAATATTAGTTGGCTGTGAATAATTGTTTCGATATTTTCTAGTTTTTCCTACTCGCAATTTTTTATTCCATCTGTAGAGCAGGGCTTGGAAGGGATTCACTTTTTACAAAGCTGTAGCTAATTAGTTCCTTAATTACCAATCTATTTTCCAATCTGCCGTTATGATGTCGTCTATATTCATTACCTTTCAGACGCGTTCAAAAAGAACATCATGTCTGCGATTGAGGAGTTTCACAAATACACCTGCATCACTTTTAAAGAGAGGACGAACGAGAGAAACTGGATAAAATTTAGCAGAGGAAAGGGGTGAGTTATTGATTATATTGTAAGTTCGTAAACTTGTTTGAACTCTTTGGCAGGCGCGGTGGCCAATAGTCGGCTCGCTTTTCTCCTCGTCGAAAGATTCGGGTTCAGCCACTTTGTCATCTTGAGCGGGAAGACACTGTACTTTCAAATGGGTTCCAATCGACTGGAAGAAAAACTAGACCAAAGCCGGAGGAGGGGAGTAACTTCAGTGATTCGCGTCCTGTCCCGATGGGGTAGAAGTATTGCGACAAAAAGCGGTGTATGCTCCAGCAGCTATGCGTGTCCATCACGTTTGCAGACTTCAACATTTTACACACTCGTTGTCAGATGGGTGTGATCGCCCCCCAAAAATACAATCTACATTCTTTTTGGATCTTGAAAGTGTTCGAAGTTTTTCACTGTTTTATTAACCAAACATGATCTTATTTACTCACATAAAGGCGCCCCAAAACAAGTTTTTTTTTAGCAATTGACGTAGGTTCATCGCTGTTTTACAGATGTTGGTCGTACATTGGCCGATTGTACTGGCTCAGGAGACCTCAAAGTCTATCGTTGGGGAACAGATGTAACAACAAAGGAATCATTATGCACGAGTTAATGCATGCAATTGGTTTCTGGCACGAGCAGTCGAGACCTGACCGAGATAAGTACGTGGAAATCATCTGGGAAAATATTAAGAAGGGTAGGTGGTGCGTCAGTCACGTGTTATTTGAACAGAAAAGTACGATAATTACCATACATGATTACACCCTCGTTTGACGTCATTAATCCAAAATGAAAGCTTCTCATGCAGTCCTCTGCAAGACTTGTCACGCAAGGACGAATGCGTGACCTTAGGAGGATGTTAAATTTGCAAGGGTAATTTCACTAGGAAATTTATGGCAACTAGAGGGGAGAGATGCAAATTAGATCGTGGGTATCATAGGATTTAGAGAGCTTTACTGTGGTTTCCATAGGTTTCTGTTATGAAAAGTCTCCGATCCTAGCTTCAGTTTAAATTCCACAATCCCACTCTGATAAGTTCAGAGAAATTCAGGGCATAACCTTTAAAGATAACAAAATTAAAGGGGGAAACAACTTCATTGATACATTTTGAGTTTATTTGTTTTTTTTTTTCTTCTCAGGGTTGGAAAACCAATTTGACAAGTACAAACATTCCAAAGTCGACAGTATGGACTTTGATTATGATTACAGTAGCTTAATGCATTACAGTAAAAGGACGTTTTCAAAAAATGGTAAACCAACTGTGCGTGCTCTAAACAACCCTTACATGTCTTTGGGTCGATCGGTTGGCTTTAGTGATCTGGATATCAAGAAATTAAACGCCCTGTATCACTGCAATAGTGAGTGTTTATTCTGGTTTACTACTTTATGTGAGTTATCTACGTTGTATCGGTCTTGCCTCTATATTTATATTCGTTATTTTGGGCCGATTAGACCACTGCTGATCCAACGTACAAGAGTAGTATTATCGTCCACGGTTGCTTGCTGAACATTTCACAGTTTTATATGAGGCTGAATAATACAAGCATTTTGATTGGTTCTTACTCATTGTCTATTGAAAGACAGATGTATAGCTGACGTCACCATGAACAACGTTCTGCTTTTTTGTCAAATAAAACAGATTCCATATTGCTATGTCGCCTACTTAAATGTGGCAAGAACATTAGAGACACACTGGGCTGCGCCTCATGTGCGCACGTGCCACTTTTTTGTTCTTACCTCATTTTGACGTCATCTGTTATCTATTACTGAACAGATGCACAGGAACATGGAATTTATTTGTTAATTAGGAATCAACGCTTCGAACTCTTTGCGAAAGTGCCACCATTATAGTCAATTTATAGTATCGCCATTCATACGCAAGGGAGTTCGTGGTGCGCAGATGTTATTCAGCATTTTCAATTCACCCGTTTTTTTCTTGTAGATAAGGACCAAGTAGGGTGGAGTGAGTGGTCAGCGTACACCCCCTGTAACAGCAGGTGCATGAAGTACCGCCAGCGGGTTTGCTTTTCGTCCCGGTCGCACTGTCCTGGGGCCGACTCTCATGGAATTAAAACTGATCGGAGAAAGTGCACCAAAGAAGAATGTTTTGGTGAGTGAAGATGGTAATAAGTTCAAGTCCTCAATATACTTACCTCGATGAATGGCGGGTCTGTCAAACGAATAACGGTCACACTCGAGGTCATTCTTTAATGCAGCATTGTGCAACATTACTGCACACAGTTCCATGGTTAATTTGCAGCGGCACTATTCTCTTTCCCAGATACATGTAGCTCGCTTCTTTTGGTCACGTGGTCGAAAACGAGTGGGTTTGGGGACGAGAATGTGCTTTACAGATACGACACTTTTTTCGGTTTTATTCTTTGTCTGGAAGTCGCCAGAAGAGATGAAATGTCATATCGTTGAAAACGAGTGTAGTTAACTATCTTTTTTCTCTAGGCAAGGGCTATATAAAATGCTTCAAGGAAAGTCCTGTCATTCAGCATTTAGACACGAGTTGAAGTATTGGAAATGAAACGAACGAGTGAGATTTCTATCTATTGAGAAATTGAGACAGAGATCTTAAAGTGCACCTAAACCCAAAAATTTTTTTTCGCTTAACGAAATAAGCCTATTTTTTGGAGTATTTCTCTGCAAAAATTTTTTAGTTTGCTTAAATCTTTAATTTTCTGTGCCTAGTCAAAATACGGAAAATCGGCCGCCATCTTGCCCCACGACCGAGTTTAAAGAGGAATGGCTCTAGTGGATAATGTGACATCAAATCGAGAACACGAAAGTCTGCATTTCACACATTTTCACTTGTTTGGGAAAGTTGTCGTCGATATTGTCCGAAATATGCCGACTAGGTGTGTTGTATGAGGAATGTACGAAGCGCGATACCTTCATGCAGATTTCGCACGTTGCTACATCCTCCTACAACACACTTAGTCGGCATATTTTCGGACAATATCGACTACAACCTTCCCAAACAAGTGAAAATGTGTGAAATGCAGACTTTCGTGTTCTCGATTTGACGTCACATTACCCGCTAGAGCCATTCCTCTTTAAAGTCGGTTGTGGGGCAAGATGGCGGCCGATTTTCCGTATTTTGACTGGGCACAGAAAATTGAAGATTTAAGCAAATAAAAAAAGTTTTGCACAGAAATACTCCCAAAAATACGCTTATTTCGTTAAGCGAAAAACATTTTTGGGTTTAGGCGCACTTTAATTGGTTCTTTGTGTAAATCGTTTATTCAAAGAAACCTCAACTTGCAGCTATAAGCTGAATTACTTGTGCTATATACAACATGTTTAAAAATTGCAACTATAATTCCAAACTATACTAGTATTAATTTTCTTTTACAATTGTTGTTTAATTGCAAAGTGCAATGTAAAAGTATTTCTAAAACCCTTTGTTTTCACATTCGGGATTGAAAACATACGCCTAGTCCTAAAATTATATCTCTCACTTTCATTGCGCGTGGGCAGCAGGACAGCTAGTTTATGCTGGTCACTCTCTACTATTTGTTTAAACAGACTGCGACATAATTCCTCACGTTTATGGAAGAGGGTTTTTAAAACCGCATCTTCTAGGGCCTTGCAATACAAAACCTCTGGGAATAGGATCCTTAAGACTCTTTCCTGAACTCTCTCTATTTGGTCGGACAAATAGGGTGGCAAACTAGTATGGAAGGCCTGACATGCATATTCCAGGACGGAACGTATATTATTCTCCAGCTAACTATGGCTGCAGATCAACTCTTACCAAATGATGCTATTCATAAACATGTTCTTCTAAGAATTCGTCCTAAGGTTTTTTTTTTCCTGATTATTTCAGCGCCTGTCAACGGAAACTGGGGCCGGTGGGGTGAGTGGAGTTCTTGTGATAAATCTTGTGGTTACGGCAAACGGAAGAGAACGAGATCATGCAACGACCCGGCACCGAAGCATGACGGGAAGACCTGCCTAGGAGCTAACACACAAATGCGCACGTGCAACATGATGGCTTGTACTGAAAGTAAGTTATTGTCTTTTAGGTCTTGTTTATGTCCTATAGATCTACACTTTTGCGCAGAAAATAAAAACATGGAAATTGCTAGAAAATATAAGATGTTTAAGATAGAAACCGCTTCAGTTGTAATCAGCAACAGAGAAGGAACACGAATTGCTACCGATAGAAACGGGTGTGTAAGTAAAGAAGGTCAAAGTTATGAAGCTTTCTTTGAAAGATGAACAAACGGTGAGGTTGTGCTTTTGAGGGACTGGTTCACTCCATCTTTTTAAATTTGTTTAAAATATAAAAAAATATACGGAGACGAAAGAGAACTGAAAAAGATGCCAATGAATTGCATTCATGTGAATTTGAGAAACCCTCGGTTTAGATGTTTCTGAACATGGATGGGTTCATCAGGAGTTTATTATTGAAATCATTTTTCTCCAAAACAAGGCCTCGCCTCGCGATAAGACTCCAATTTATCTGTTGTTAGCGATATTCCTAATCAGCGCTTAGTGTTAGCTCAGTCTCTTTGGAAAATTTTCATTTAAAAAAAAAATGTTTTCACTTTTTTCCTCTAGTAATTATGCTCCTTAAATAGACATTATTTATGTTAACGCAATTCTTGCTTTTGCAGATTCACACGGTTGTAATTTCGATAAAGACTATTGTAATTGGACAAACGTCTGGAGTACGTCACCATCTTTTAAGTGGTATCGCCACAAAGGTCCCACTCCGAGTAAACATACGGGACCAGGAGGAGACCATGGGGCAGGCAATGGTAAGTTTGAACTTGGGCTGCTTGTGCTCTCTCTGTGTGGAAGGCCTCCCAATATTTTTTCAGGACACTCTTGGCAAATGTGCGATTGTCACAGCGTATTAACTTTTTGTGTTTTTTAATTTTTTCCCGGAAGGCTATTACCTCTACTTAGAATCCTCATATCCCGCGCGGTTTGGGTTCAAGTCTCAGCTAATGAGCCGCTCCTTTAATCCCTCGGAGGACTGGTGCATGAGCTGGTGGTACAGTATGAATGGTCGGACTGTGGGTCATCTCAGTGTTTACCTGTTAAACACTGAATTGGGAACCAAAACGAGACTGTGGTCCAAATCAGGAGAGCAAGGAAAGCGTTGGAGACAAGGATTCGCTTCACTTAATTCTGACTCGCAATATCGGGTGAGAGAGGACGTTACCTAAGGGATCGGTCATTATTTGTAATATTTACCTGTTCCCCCTTAAGGATCTGTAGTATTCCCATGTTATGCCCGTTTAGTGAAAGGCAATTTTCTACGCCTCTCCCCTTTTATACTCTATTTACGACCGTTCTCCCTGAAAACCAGTTGACTTCCCCTTTCGACAAATTCCTCCGATTCCCTTAATGACTTGTCTATAAGATTAATGGTTGGCCTCCTGCACAGTGATGTTGTTCATCTTGAACGTAGAGATCAAAGTAACCTGTCATTATACGTTGCTGACATGGCAGTGAAGCTCAAAATTTACGAACAGAAATTTCCGCCTGCTTCAATTTATTTTAGAGTGTGAGCAGCGCGCTGAACTTACCATTTAGGCGCCTAGGTTTTAGCTTATGATTCCACTCGGCCCCCCTCCAGTTGGTCAACAATTACATATTACTATGAAGTGATTCCATATTTTAAATTATTTTCATCGCAGATTACGTTTGAAGGAACGCGAGGCCGAGGATACACGGGAGATATAGCATTGGATGACGTGCAGTTTAGGGAAGGATCTTGTCAACTTAATGGATTTGTGAAACATTAAAACTGAAAACATACCTATGTTATCTACCGAGCGGGAGGTCCGCACGAGGAATAATCGTGCTCGAGAACAAGAGCACAGTTTTTTCCCCACGGGCCAACCTGGGCCGGTAAAAAACTTATTTATGTTTTCTGCTGGTTTTTCGCTTTGCCGCCAATGGTGCGGAAAAAATTCCAGGTTGTCGTCGGAATTACGCCGGTTACGGGGGTGAGATTAGCCAATCAGATTCGAGAAATTTGATTCCAGCCCTCTGATATGCATCCGGAAAATAAATTTTGTTATTCCTCAGACGCTAATGTAGGTAATGATGTTATGATGTGTTAGGAATTTTTTTCTCACAGAAATAATTCAAGAAAGCACGGAAGCTCACAAAAATTAAAGAAAGTTGAAAAGACTATATTACAATGATAGATTTTAGCAGATAGGTTATACTAAAAATTTACACGCATCTTCAGTGGTCCTAGAACCTTTGATATTTTCTCTTCGTCACAAAAAATCGTTTATACAACAGTTAAATGGGTAAATCTAAGAGGTCATACTCGGCATTTTTCAGGTACACAGATGTTATGTTTTCAATCCGAGTTTTCGCCTGTATATAGAAATCTGTCAGGTTTTCTTTTCGTCCTCTAGCTTACGCGGGGAAACTTTTGGATAAAATGAAAGCAAGGTGCAAAATAGAAATTTAAGTATTGTTACACTCAAAAAGTTTCTTATTATCTTTAATATTATGGCTTACATATCGTACGTGAGTATAAGGTAGATGTAAACTGCAACCATTTGTAGAAGACAACGTGAAGTCCAAAGCAATCCTTTGTAATTTAGTAATTTGCCACAACGTTTAATGTATTAATACGTTATTATTATTTCATCCTTTTATCTTGTATTGGGTTATTTTTTCAAATTGATTTTTAATTTTTTTTTCTTAGAACAAGGAGATCGATATGTTACTTTTTTAGTTTTTGTTACTTAATTCTTGTCACGGTTGTTTTCAGTTGTTTAACGCAATACGATCATTTTCCAATTCAAAGAGTCGAAATCCCTTCCTTCTGTCTGTAAAAAATAAGATAAATTTCTGGGATCTTCCTTTTTTCCTGGCAGTGATAAGTTTGCAAGTTATCGCTACAATTTCAGTTCCAAAGTGGGTAGTAAAGAAAAGAGAAGTTGAGAATAGTAATGAATTGAGGACTGCACTGAATTCTCCGCATTTCTTTACAAAACTTAAGTGTAAAAGGACAGCTACAGTGATCTAGACAATCCACTTCCCGGCATGCAATATAAGTAGAAAAACAGGTTTCGATAGTTCGATATTAATAGAGCAAAGTGAAAACTTCTGGAAGATGAATAATCCAGGACGAAAAAAATAAGCTTCAAAAGTAAAGGCTTTTATTGCTCAAGACATACGGTACCTCGTGTTTTCGCTCATTGAGATTTTCTTTTTACACTCCGTAACCGATTTATTTTTCTGAAATGTTTACTTGTAATTCGAATGAATATTTATAAGCTCTATTTATCGTAGACTTTACGTTTCAATTATTTATGTGCCTTATTAAATGCTGTTTATAAGAAAATCGTGGTTGTGCGCAATTTGTTCCTGATCGAAAATGCAGTCTCGTTCAATAGCAACCGTCAAGATTTTCCTCAGTAAGCTTTCGCTGATAACTACCATGCCAGATTTTTAACCCATTAACCCCTTAGAGTGACCAGCATCTAATTTCTCCCGACAGTGTAATATTAAGGCCTCAAAACAAGGAATTTATTTCTAACGCAAACTAACTTACAAGATGGCTGTCTCAAAGCACATGGCCCCCAACATGCAACGCGGTCTTTCTAGAACCTAAGAAGTCTGGTAACGAACAACTAATCTAACAAGTATCGCCCCTAAATCAAACATTAAGGTAACGAGAATAAAGGAATTGATCACGTGTTCATAAAACTCTTGACTGTTAAACAAAAATCCTCCTTGTGAGCTTTATAGGAAATGTGTAGAGAACAGTATGGAGAATATGCATACTGTTATCAGGCTGTAAAGGTTAAGCACGGAGATATGTCAAGGAGAAACCTTCTCACCACGAAATTTGCAAATGGTTGACAAGGAATCCAAAGAAATGCACTAGTCCAGAAAATTTTCGTCGACGCTGGAATGTTGATGACGAGTTTCATAAATGCAGAAGGAACCTCTCATTTTCAATTGCACTGCTGACCCAAGGTATCGTAATCGTAAGAGCCAATCAGAAGGAAGGAAATTTCAAAACGAGCCAATGAGAACTCACAGCAAATACATGGATGGAGCTGACCTGAAGCGCGGGAAAAGCGAAGTGACCAAGCCACGGTTGGTTCTGAGTTTTGCATTTTCATGGTTGAAAAGGAAGGCGAGTCAGTTTTACCAATCAAAATGCGTAGACCATAGTCGCGATAGATTTGGATGACGCATCCACTTCTTTAATGCATCTTTTAAATGTAACCCTACTAATTATTTAGGAGATGAAAAAGTCTCTTTCTAAGAAGCAAGAGTTAAGTAACATCGGTGCTTTACACTAAAAGCTCTTGTTCAGTAATGACATCAACTAATAGTACACTTGCTACTGCTGCTATAGCTCAATCCATCCTTCTTACCAAATGGCATTCTCTCTTTCGTAACCCCAACCGTTACCGTAGCTTTCTCAGGGAGACCATAGCGTCCTTTAGCTGAGGTGAAATAGCACAAAAAAAGAAAAATGTCAGAGGGTTTCAGAGCTTCTCAACAAAAACCGACCAACAAGACACTATCCAGAATCCACTGGAGATACACCAAAGATTTTTAAAGAACTTGTTCCGATGACTTAAATCCGTCAGAGACAGAGCCAATCATTTTAACCCAAACCTTTTTGCACGGTTGTACAACATACTACAAATATAGATAGAAATACACATCTTACTGCAATTGTGTTGTCACAGAAAATAGAAAAACGAAAATAGCGCAAAAACCCAATGGGAATTTTTTAGCACCTAAACGATGGCTCTATGCCCGGCAGCCGAACAATTGTCACAGAATCTCCAGTGAAAAATTATTTCAAACCTCTTGAAAGTATCAGATGCTGCATGCCTATGTTATATGCAAATTAATTTAAATTCTACTTTTTTTTACTTTTTGTCTTTGCTTTGTCGCATTTGTCAAAAATGAACCAAGTATGTCTTTGCTTTAGTCACAGTAGAAATGGTATCTAACAAAATTATCCCCATGGGTAAACAGCAGTCGTAGAAATTACTTAAATTGAATCGTGGAGGGTCAGATGAAGGCTGAACTAAATTCGAGCTCGCCCCTCGTGATCATTGCATCACCCAAACATCTGAATTATTGGTCGTTTCACACGAAGAGCAAGAGTGCGATGGATCATGTTAACTGTAAATACTCTCGACCGGTGTATCGGTCGATATATCGGTCGAGAGTCGATCGATGTTCGGTCGAGAGTCGATCGATGTTCGGTCGATAGTTGGCCGATACTCGGTCAAGACTTGGTCGATAGTCGGTCGATATGTCGGTGGAGATTATTATCGACTATCTACTATCCACCGAGTCTCCACCGAGTATAGAGTATCGGCCCACTGTCGACTATCGACCTAGTATCGACCGACTATCGATCGATTGGCGGCCCAAATATCGGTCGAGTATCGAAATAAATTGGGTGTGAAAATGCAAAAGTTAACTCCTATAAATATTCATTTTTATTCGCATAGTGAAAGAATGGAATAATTCACCATAGTATGTGGTTGAAGCCGAATCTTTTGATCTGTTTAAAGCGAGATTAAAGTATTTTTAAAATATGTGAATATGACTATAGCAATAGGCAATGGTCAATGTATACACATATCATTTATGCACTTTTAAATTGTTTTACTTATTTATTCTTTCTTGATGTACCTTACTTACTTTCATTTTCTTACTCCTAATCATCATTAATAAAATAGTATTCTATTCTATTCTATTGTATTCCCGACCAATATATCGACCGATAGACCGGTCGAGAGTACCCAGAGTAACATGATCCTGTACGTTTTGTCAACTTCAGTTCGCTTTTCACCTTGTGCTGGAGAAACCTAATCTTCCTTCAGGACCGAAGCGTCACTTCTCAGTCGTCATTCGCTCAAAAGGAAAAGAAAGAGGAACGACGAGTTTGGTTAAACTAAACACTAATTCCTTTTCGCTCTCGATCAGATTCTTTGTCAGTGGTCCATGGTTTCTTTGCATCCTTCTCGCTTCCACCGATTTTGATTTTGACCGATACTCGGTCGATATATCGGTCGAGATTTAGCCTGCAGTGCCGGCGTATTTTGGGCGCACGATTGCTCGTGCGCACAAAATACGCCGGCACTGCAGGCTAGTCGAGATTGTTATCGACTATCGACTGGGTCTCCATCGAATATCGACCTAGTGTAATGATCCTGTACGTTTTCTCAGCTTTACATTCCTGTTCGCTTTTCACCTTGTGCTGGAGAAACCTAATTTTCCTTCAAGACCAATGCGTTACTTTTCGGTTGTCAGTCGCTCAAAAGGAAAAGAAAGATGGGACGACGAGTTTGGTTAACTAAACTTACCAATATCTTTTGGCTCTCGATCAGATTCTTTGCTAGTGGTCCATGGTTTGTTTGTATCCTTCTCGCTTCCATTATCTGCCATTGCTTTCCTGCAAGAATCTTTCTGACTTTATGTAAGTTCACGGGGCACTGCCCTTAAAATAATAAGCTGGCGCTGTAGGTATAGACTTACTTCTCCGAAAAGGCATTTTTGTTTGTGATTGGTTGATAGTACCAAAACAGGAAACAGGCGATTATCAGAAGACACTTTAGTTGTTCCTCGGAAATACTGAAAGTCCTGCAAGACCTGCAAGGCATACATTGCAATTAGTCCATGTGGAAAAACAACTAGCGAGGCCTTTTACTTTTTTATCTTTCTTATTCCTTTTTCTGCAGCGCTATTTCAATTCGTAATACAGCTGTCGTAATATTAATCTTCACGGCTAATTTTAAGATGACTGCATATGCCTTACAACTTGTAAGGAGCAGTGCACGTGCCAATAACAAGTTAGAAAGTCTAGACATGCACAGCTTTTGTGACATGATTCCTCGTTCATCCTTTTTTTAAAATAAACTTTATATCCTGCTTAATCCGTTTTTTCTATAGCAATAATCCTTGGCGGTTATCTTTTTGGTGTTTTCAGTGTTGCCTTTTCTTACAAAATGTAGGACATGTAACTTACTGCTCTCGAGAGAAGTCACTGTCAGCAAAAATAGTAATAGGACGGATTTGAGACAAAATTATTTTTTCCAACGTGTCAGCTGAAAATTGGATGAGATCTCTAGAAATAGATCCTCGAAAAAGGATGGAATTTTTGGTTTAAAAAAAAAACCGACGCCGGGATTAAAATGTGATCACCTTGGATAACAGATTCCTGTATTTCCTAGAAAGAATAACAGACATCCATTGTCTGGCCTTGTTGATTGAATTTTGATTCTTGTCTAATCTATACCGGATTTGGGGTTTGTCTCATATTCATCAAAATGTTTGGAGAGCGTGACGGATAGATTTGCAGATTGTTTATTCTTTCCAGAGGTCTCCGGTCATTTTTTATTTTTCAACTGTGAAGTAAATGGTCCTTCACCTCCGGCCCAGACTCCAGTTCCAACGTCTTCAAGCCTTGTAACACACTTCAGCAAAATCTATCCGTCACACCGTACGGTACCTCGTATTTTCGCCCATTGATAACTGATTTATTTCTCTGAAATGTTTACTTGTAATTTTAATGAATTCTTATGAACTTTATTAGTCGTAGACTTTACGTTTCAGTTATTTATGTGCCTTATTAAATGCTGTTTATAAGAAAGTCATGGTTGTGAGCAGTTTGTTCCTGATCGAAAATGCAGTCGCGTTCAATGACAACCGTCAAGGTTTTTCTCACCAAGCTTTCGCTGAGAACTACTATGCCAGTTCTTTTAATCTTTTAACCCATAAGATTGACTAGCATCCAATTTCTCCCGACAGTATCGCCCCTGAATCCAACATTAAAGTAATGAGAATAAAGGAATTGATCACGTACTAAAAAAACTCTTGACTATTAAAACAAATCCTCCTTGTGAGCTTTACAGTTAGTTCAATGGATAGAGCGCTGGACTGGTGTGTGGGAGGTCGAGGGTTTGAGCCTTGAAGGTCTTAAAATAATTGAGAAGAATATGCTGCCTTTCTATAACATCAAGAAATGGTTAGATATTCTAGTCTTCTCGGATAGGGACGAATAAATGGAGGTCCCGTCTCCTGCAGAGTTAGGGGTAGGAGACGTTAATTTCCCACACACAAGATTACTGTGTGATGGATGTCCTCCCCTGGGGTGGGAGGGTTGGGCTGCTGTCTTGCGTTTCATACGTGAGCCTCTGGCTCGGGCAATGTGGGTAACCATGCCCCACGTAAAGACATTAAACTTTGATTACTATTACTATTATGGGAAATGTATGTAGAACAGTATGGAGAATATGCATACTGATGTCAGGTTGCAAAGGTTAAGCACAGAGATATGTTAAGGCCGGTGAGAAAACTTGTCACCACGAAATTTGCAAATAGTTGACAAGGAATCAAAGACTTCAGAGAAATGCACTAGTCCAGAAAATTTTCTTCGACGCCGGAATGTTGTTGACGAGTTCTATAAATACAGAAGGAAACTCTCATTTTCAATTGTTTTGCTAACCGAAGGTATCTTAATCGTAAGGGCCAATCAAAAGGAAGGAAATTTCAAAACGAACCAATGAGAACTCACAGTAACTACCTCTATGGAGCCGGCCTGAAGCGCAGGAGAACGGAAGTGACCAAGCCACGGTTGGCTCTGAGTTTTGCATCTTCATGGTTGAAAAGGAGGCGAGTTTTGTTTTACTAATCAAAGTGCGTAGACCACAGCAGCGATGGATTTTAATGATGCATCCACTTCTTTAATGCATCTTTCAAATGTAACTCTACTAGTTATCTAGGAGATCAAAAAGTCTTTTTCTAAGAAGCAAGAGTTAGGTAACATTATTGCTTTACACTAAGAGCTCTCGTTCAGTGATGGCATCAACTAATAGAACAGCTGCCGCTATTGCTGCTGTCGTCTGATTCATTCTTCCTCTTAAATGGCATCCTCTCTCTCGTCACAGCTTCCTCCGAGCGTCTTACATCTGAAAAAAAAAATAACAAAAAAAGGAAACGAACCTGTAAGAGGGTTTAAGAGGTTCTCAACAAGACACTATGCAGAATCCTCTGTATGGACACTGTAGTGTATTGAGAACACAGTAAAAGTACTTGTACTAGTGTTAGTGATATTACTGTAAGATTACTGAGTGATGTGAAAGTACTGTTACTAAGTAAGACTATTCTACCAGCTTATAAGATACTTGATCAACGAATAAAGAGAGTATAGTAGTAAGCAATTGAGGAGTGTGTGTCTCCACTAAATGAATACACAACAGACACCACAGATTTTTAAAGAACCTTTTCCGATGACTTGAACCTGTTAGAGACAGAGCCAATCATTTTAAGCCAAACCTATTTGCTGTTGTACAACATACTACAAATATAGATAGAAATGCACACCTTACTGCAATTACTTTGTCACAGAAAATAGAAAAAAAAAAGGAAAAGAGCGCAAAAAGCCAAATAGGAACTTTTTAAGCATATAAACAATGTTTATATGCTCGGCAGCCGAAATAATGATCACAGTATTTCCAGTGAAAATTATTTTCAACCTCTTGAAAGTATCAGATGCTGTATGCCTATGTTATATGCAAATTAATTTAAATTCGACTTCTTTACTTTTTGTGTTTGCTTTGTCGCATTTGTCAAAAATAAATCAAGTATGTCTTTGCTTTAGTCACAGTGGAAATGGTATGTAACAAAATGATCCCCATGGCAAGTTATAGAAATTACTTATATTAAATCATGGGGGGTCAAACTAAATTCAAGCTCGCCCCTCGTGATCATTGCATCACACAAATATCTATGCAATTGTTGGTCGTTTCACACGAAGAGCAAGAGTAAGTGCGTTGGATCATGTTAACTGTAGGTGCTCTCGTTCCGTATATCGGTCGATATATCGGTCGATATATTGGTCGATATATCGGTCGATATATCGGTCGATATATCGGTCGATATATCGGTCGATATATCGGTCGATATATCGGTCGATATATTGGTCGATATATTGGTCGATATATCGGTCGATATATCGGTCGATATATCGGTCGATATATCGGTCGATATATCGGTCGATATATCGGTCGATATATTGGTCGATATATTGGTCGATATATCGGTCAAAAGTCGGCCGATACTTGGTCAAAACTAGGTCGATAGTCGGTCGATATATCGGTGGAGATTATTATCGACTATCCAGTGGGTCTCCATCGAGTATCGACCAACAGTCGACTATCAACCTAGTGTCGACCGAAATATCGGTCAAGCATCGACCGACTTCCGACCGATGTATCGACCGATATATGGGTAGAGAGTACCTACGGTAACATGATCCTGTGCGTTTTGTCAGCCCCAACTTCCTGTTCGCGTTTCACCTTGTGCTGGAGAAACCTAATCTTCCTTCAGGACCGAAGCGTTACTTCTCAGTCGTCAGTCACTCAAAAGGAAAAGAAAGAGGGGACGATGAGTTTTGTTAAACTAACTTACTAGAACTTGTTCGCTCTTGACCAGATGGTTCGTTTGTATCCTGCTTGCTTTCACTATCTCCCATTGCTTTTCTGCGAGAATCTTCCTGATTTTAAGCAAGTTCGCGGGTCTCTGCTTTTGATATAATAAGCTGTAGGTATAGATTTATTTCTGCGAAAAGGCATTTTTTGTTTGTACTTGATTGGTTGATAGCACCGAAGCGGGAAGCATATGATTATCTGAAGACACTTCCGGCGTTTTTTGGAAATACTGGAAGTCCTGCATTGCCATTAGTCCATGTGGAAATACAACAAGTGAGGTTTTCTCGTTTTTTTTTTATCGCTCTTATTCCTTTTACTGCAGCGCTATTTCAATTCGTAATACAGCTGTTGTAATCTTCAGATGGTGTCACATGTCTTATAACTTGTAAGGTGAACAGCAGCGCATGCGCCGATAACAAGTTGGCAAGTCAATACATGGACAGCTTTTGTGACATGCTTCCTCATTTGATTTTGTTTTAAAATAAACTTTATATTCTACTCAATTTGTTTTTCTATAGCAATAATCCTCGGCGGTTATCTTATTGGTGTTTTTAGAGTTGCCTTTTCTTACGAAGGATAAGATATATAACTGCTCTCGAGAGAATTCACTGTTAGGAAAAATAGTAGTAGGACAGATTTGGGGCAAAAATATTTTTTCCAACGTGTCAGCTGAAAATTATATGAGATTTTACAGAAATGTTTCCTCCAAAGAGAAAAATACAGTCGAACTGGATGGAGTTTGTGGTTATGTTGAATAATCTTAACGAAAAACCGACGCCGGAATTAAAATGTGATCACCTTGGATAACAGATTCCTGTGTTTCTTAGAAAGAATAACAGACATCCATTGTCTGGCCATTTTGATTAAATTTTGATTTATTTTTGTCTAATCTGTACCGGACTTGGGGTTTGTCTCATATTTATCAAAATGTTTGGAGAATGTGACGGATAGATTTGCTGGTCTCCGGCCGTTTTTATCTTTCAACTGTGTAGTTAATGGTCTCTCACTTCCGGCCCAAACTCCAATTCCAAAGTCTTTAAGCCTTGTAAAACACTTCTGCCAGAGGTCATCCCGATTTACTGAAGCTAACCATGAAGCGACTGGGAGTATAATTGCCTCTCTGTTGATGAGGCTGCTTTCTTTTTATAGCGTCTGCGAATGAGTATGATAATTTATACCAAGAAGGCTTTTTTTTTTACATGATTCTTGCACCAACCGTCAAGTCATGATTAGGAAAAAACCCAGTTACACTCCATCTCTTGAGTCAGCCTGATGATCTAAATCACATTGTCTCTCGGAGCTCTCTGGGTTAAAGCATAGTCAGGAGATAAAAGAAAAAGAAAAATAGTCATCAATAAGTAGAGTATCTAGGTTTTAAAATAGAAATATGGCAATGTTATGCAAGATTTTTTAATATTGGTACATCTTATTAGGAAAACGTTGGTGTAACTGTAGAAAAGATAACTAGAAAAAATTAAAATGTCGGAAAGGAATTTGACATGGGCATGTCTTAATCTGATTGTTGGGTTGTTATCAGTTTTTAAAACATTGGTGTAATTCGGCAGGTCCGCAGAAGACGAAACAAAATATGAAAACACGGTGATAGGAAAAATTACAAGTAATAAAAAAAATGTAGCGAAAACACCACTTACTTTTATTTTGTGTTGATGAGATGTTCTCATGGGGATTAGTGTCTTTCTCAGGTGATTTTGGAGATGGGATTGGAAATTTGATTCTTTCCCGTTCAATACATCGCAGGAAGATTCCTTTGAAAATAAGCAGCA
This sequence comes from Stylophora pistillata, assembly GCF_964205215.1. Lineage (NCBI taxonomy): Eukaryota > Metazoa > Cnidaria > Anthozoa > Scleractinia > Pocilloporidae > Stylophora > Stylophora pistillata. The sequence continues at coordinate 1,773,314 of NC_142524.1, read as the reverse complement.
ATTACTTTATTGAAATCTAGATTTGAAAAGGAAGATTACTAGAAGTGTTTTACCGATTGTTGCTCATAGCATTGTGGCTATGAATAATAATCTGTTTCGAGACCGAAACAGAGAACAACTCTGAACATGAGCCACCACTAAATTCTACTATGAGACGTCTTCCGTCACCTGCTGAGCAGTTTAGTAGATTTATTGGAACAAAAGATATCACTTACATCAGAAAAGAGTTTAAATCCCAAAAGATTGGCTTAGACAGCAGAATGGCTGCCATACTATCGCAATATCTGGCCGCCGTGACGTCATATGAAAACGATCACTCATCATCTACCAATACTTATTAATGACGCACTTTGTACCTGAATATGCCCCTAAATCTTTGGAGTGGATATTAAAGTAAGAAAAATGGCTTGAATGTTCTTAAAACTGTGATTCGGGACTGGAACACCGATCCAATGTGGGGTTCGGTTTGGTCTTTACACAACAGGTTTTTCTTTAGATAAAGGCTGATAGTTTCGAAAGAAACTCTAGGCTGTTTGGGGCTGCGTCGGTGGGAGTAACGAAATAATTTGGATATATCAACAAAGTTGAAGTGGTAAATTGGCCACCGTAACGATTACAAAAACTGACGTTTCGAGCGTTAGCCCTTCGTCGGAGCGACGAAGGGCTAACGCTCGAAACGTCAGCTTTTGTAATCGTTACGGTGGCCAATTTACCACTTCAGCTTTGTTGATATATCCAAATTATTTTCTTTAGATACATGCACTCTGGTTTTTCACTTTTCACAGAAAACAACTCGATCAATCTCTTTGTCTTCGTATTGAATAAAAAGAGCCCAAGTAGCCAAAGAATAAGATGAAACAGTCACCTGTGCCAAGAACTTGTGAGATATTTACATGCTGGTTAGCATCCCGCGCAGGTGATTTTATAAATGGAGACGGAATTCCTCTATTAGTAGTCGTTTCATTCGTCAAAGCATTCCGAAACGTGCCCAGTCCTGCGATAGGGAAAAAAAGGCCGCGGATTATGAATATGAAAGGTAGCAGTTTACAGCGGTAAATTTATGTCGAATAAGGCAAATTAGATGGCCACAACTAATAAAAATACTCAGCGATACTACACAATAAAACGTCCTGAATGAGATATATATATATACTTCCATACTTACCAGGGTTATCTTGTTCTTTAAAACTGTGTGCAAAACCAACACCTTGAAAATAATTGATTTTCCATAGAGTTTCCGTGTAAGTGGTATTTTCTTTTGGTGTTTCTCTTAAGTCCAACCTTTCTTCCATGGTAACCAAATCGTCGTCAGCAACTAAGATTGTTGTATCCCAGCCGAGGAAAACTAATTACACGATTTCGTGGTCGTCGTCACCTTTCATAGATATCGTCTCGTGAGAGTGTAAAACTTAAATTGTCTTAAAGTTTTCCCCTCAAAACTGAAACGTCTACGCGGGTTAAAATTAGTTTCCGAAAGCTGATACGAAAGCTTTAAAGTGTGTTCGAGTGCTGAAAGCAGCAGAAACTGAAATAAGAATGTTAGTGTGCTTTCTAATTTTTTTATTCAACTGCTTCATTTGAAGTTTCCAGTACGCTAGAACACTTATCGGTGGAAACTATGCTTTTCTGTCGTCCTACAACGTATCATATACCCATAATTAGGACTAACTGGCCAGCGTCTATTTATAGAAATTGAAATTCATATCGCATATTTTCCATGTAGGTCGGTCCGTATTAGGGAAAACCCGAGCCCGATCGAGTTCTTGACAGAAGAAAATAATAGGATAAAGGGGGTAAATTTCTAAAGAAACTGTGGTGCTGCGTCGGTGGGAGTAAGGTAACTTTATCAACTGAGTTGATAATATAAGCTGGCCACAGTAAAGAGTTTCAAAGCTGACGTCTCGAGTGTTAGTCCTTCGTCATTCGCTCTGACGAAGGGCTAACGCTCGAAACGTCAGCTTTGAAACTCTTTACTGTGGCCAATTTACACTCAGTTTATAAAACAAGAACAATAGGACTCCACTATGACCCGGAGGTTACTGAACTGTTTACCTTAATTTTTGTTGACATTAATTATCTTAATTTTCTTTTTTCCTATTATTTTTATTTTTCATGTCGTAAATATTTTTATAGATACCTTTATATATATATACATATATATATATTTGTAATCAGAGTATATTTCATCCCAGGGCTTCTATTGATAGCAGGGAAGTCTACTTTTAGGCTTTTGACTAGGACTAGCTTAATTTTTTACTATTGGTTAAAGGTGTCTATCTATCCATCTATCTATCTATCTATCTATCTATCTATCTATCTATCTACCTTTCCATCTATTTATCTATCTATCTATCTATCTATTTATCTATCTATCTATCTATCTATCTGTCTGTCTGTCTATCTATCTATCTGTCTGTCTGTCTATCTATCTATCTGTCTGTCTGTCTATCTATCTATCTGTCTGTCTGTCTATCTATCTATCTATCTATCTGTCTGTCTATCTATCTGTCTGTCTATCTATCTGTCTGTCTATCTATCTATCTGTCTATCTATCTATCTGTCTGTCTATCTATCTATCTGTCTGTCTATCTATCTATCTATCTATCTGTCTGTCTGTCTATCTATCTATCTGTCTATCTGTCTGTCTGTCTGTCTATCTATCTGTCTGTCTATCTTTCAATTAGTGATCACTGTCTTATTTATGCAATCAGGAAAATAGGGATTCCCAGGGGTCGACCAAGGTTTGTTGAAGCAAGAAATTTTAAGCATTTTGACGAATCAAAATTAAAAAAAGATCTCAGTAATGCGCCTTGGCCGTGTATTGATAATTTTCAAGACGTGAACCGCGCGCTAGCCGCGTGGACTAAAATATTTCTCAGCTTGCTTGATAAACATGCTCCTTGCTGCACCAGAAGAGTACGTAACGAACCTTCTCCATGGTTAAATCCAAACATCAAACAATTGATGTTTAAGCGAGAAGATTGGACGGCTTATAGAACTTCAAGAAATTTAGTCAATAAAGAGATAAGACTAGCAAAGAAAAGATTTTATCGGTCACGCATAAACAAGGCATCTGGCGATCAAAAGGCGACGTGGAAAGTGCTTAATGATCTCTTAGGAAAAAAGTCGTGCGCAACAAAGATAAGTGAATTGAAAAGTGACTGTGGTGTGACAATCACAAATCCTGAGGACATCGCAGATTACATGAACAAATACTTCGCAACGATCGGCCCAAATCTAGCTTCAAAGATTCAAGTCAATGAAGATAATATTACTCCTACAGAATTCTTGATTAAAAAAGATTTTAGCTTTAATTTGAAAAAAATGGAAGCCTCCAGTGTGCTAAAATTATCGAATGGGGTAAAAATTAACAAGGCAACTGATCGATAAAATTTCAAATAGAGTTTCAAAAATAGCTGCTCCTGTAATCTATAAGAACTTAACAGACTTATTTAATTTATCTATCACCTCTGGTGTATTTCCATCTGATTGGAAAATAGCAAAGGTCTCTCCACTCTTTAAATCAGGTGATTTGAGCGACGCAAATAATTACAGACCAATTTCTGTTTTACCAAAAATTGCACGAGTATTTGAAAGACTTATATTTGACCATTTATAGACGTATGTTAATGAGAATAACTTTCTTTATACGTACCAGTCCGGATTTAGACCTCTTCATTCAACCCTTACTGCCTTTACTTGATATAACTAATGAGTGGTGTTTTAATATTGATAAAGGCATGGTTAATGAGTTCTTTTCCTGGACTTGAAAAAAGCCTTCGATACCGTTGACCATAATATTTTCCTTACAAAACTTAGATACTACGGAGTAGAAACTGCAACAATCAGTTGGTTCACCTCGTATTTAGAAAATCGACAACAAGTATGTTATGCTAATGGTATCAACTCATCTATAGATTATCTAACATGTGGTGTTCCTCATGGTTCAATTTTAGGTCCGCTGCTCTTTCTTATATATATAAATGATATCTCTAAGTGTTTAGATTATGGGGTAGCAAGTTTAATTGCTGACGATACGAACTTGACATTCTCAGGCTGCAGTTTCCCTGCCCTGCAGAATAAAATGTGAAAGGATCTCAGGGGTATAGCCTCTTGGCTTTCAGCCAACAGGCTTACCCTAAATGTGTTAAAAACTGATTTTATGGTTGTAGGATCAAGACAAAAGAGTAGCGAGCCTGGAAGAGGATATTGCTCTTTCTTTGTTAGACACCGAACTGGATAAAGTCAAATCTGTTAAATGTTTTGGTGTAGACATCGATGAATATTTAACTTGGGATAGCCACATGCTAAGTATAAGACAGAAGGTTACCCGTAATTTGAGTGTTCTAAGAAGGATTAAACCTTTTCTAAAAACAGAAAACCTAGTTGACATTTACAGGACAATAACTGAGCCTTACTTTACATATTATAGCATTGTTTGGGATAGTATAAAGGAAACACAGGTTGTTAATTTGCAAAAGCTCCAAAACCGTGCAGCGCGAATAATAACTGGTGCCTCCTATTTGCAGAGATCTAGTGATGTTCTTTGTAAATTAGGCTGAATGACATTAGAAACAATGAGAAAACGTCAAAAAGCCATTTTGATGTTTAAAATACTAAATGGTCTCCCTCCCCCGTACCTGCCTGAAATGTTTACCCATAGCGCCTCTTTTCATGATTATGGACTGCGATCTTCCAGAATGAATCTTGCGCTCCCTAAAAGTCGCAGAGATTTTTACAGAAACAGTTTTGCATTTACCGGAGCAAGAATCTGGAATGATTTGCTAAACAGTTTAAAGGAAGAAACTTCGCTAAAAAAGTTTATGGGTAAGCTGGACTATTACTATCAGCACCAGCAAAACTAGTTCTAGAACATTAAGCTTTCTAATAGTAAATATATAACTTCTATCGCGTACGGATTTTGTGTAAACCAAATTTTAATATTGCTGTATCTTTTAACTTGATGAAATGCCGTATTTGAATGAAGGGTTTCATCCATCTGTCTATGAAAAGAACTGTTTTCTAAGTTTGCACTAAAACTTATTGCTTGTTTTGCCAGATAAAAAGATGTCAGCAAACTGTTTTCTCTACAGGTCTTGCGGATCAGGGTTGTCTGAAAGAGTCGAGGCGCTTGAGAAAAGATTGGCGTAGAAAATATGAAGTTTGCGTCATGTTTTAATGTTTCCATGCGTGAATTTCCGTATCTTCCCTTTCCAGAAACTTCCTGAAATCTGGACCAACTCTAACTTTACTGTAACATCAACTTCAATTTGACTTTACCTTCTATGACTATAGCATACTTCGACTTGTCATTTGAACATGCCATTTGAATTTTAGAGAATATTTGATTTTCCATCTGTTTCTTTCTGTCGTAAAGAACTCGATATTTTATCACTGTACCACTTACACCCCAAGATTATTATGCATATTCTCCATACTGTTCTCTATTCATTTCCTAAGGTGCAGACAAAAAGAATTTGTTTAATATTCAAGAACTTTTATAGTTGGCGAATATTTCCTTTATTCTCGTGGCCTTTATATGTCAGTGTGATATGTGTGATTCGGGGGTGATTTTGTAAGGACAAATTAATACAGAGCTCAAATAGTTCAAATATCGCAAGGGTAAAAGAGTCGAATTCTTATCGCATAGAATTTCCTAGTTAAACATCGCTTCCAACTTTGCCTAACTCTTGTATAACATAACGTATTAGGTTACGTCGATGCCAGTTTGATGAAGTGTTCCTAACATCTGTAAATAATTCTTTAAAAGTTGCTGAGCTCGTTCTTATATATTTATATCTATATTACCTCATAAATATTAATAATATTAATAACTAGATCGCCCTTCGTCACTTTAAGTTTGCACTAAACTTATTGCTTGTTTTGCCAGATAAAAAGATGTCAGCAAACTGTTTTCTCTACAGGTCTTGCGGATCAGGGTTGTCTGAAAGAGTCGAGGCGCTTGAGAAAAGATTGGCGTAGAAAATATAAAGTTTGCGTCATGTTTTAATGTTTCCATGCGTGAATTTCCGTATCTTCCCTTTCCAGAAACTTCCTGAAATCTGGACCAACTCTAACTTTACTGTAACATCAACTTCAATTTGACTTTACCTTCTATAACTATAGCATACTTCCTAGTTAAACATCGCTTCCAACTTTGCCTAACTCTTGTATAACATAACGTATTAGGTTACGTCGATGCCAGTTTGATGAAGTGTTCCTAACATCTGTAAATAATTCTTTAAAAGTTGCTGAGCTCGTTCTTATATATTTATATCTATATTACCTCATAAATATTAATAATATTAATAACTAGATCGCTCTTCGTCACTTTAAGTTTGCACTAAAACTTATTGCTTGTTTTGCCAGATAAAAACTCTTGTATAACATAACGTATTAGGTTACGTCGATGCCAGTTTGATGAAGTGTTCCTAACATCTGTAAATAATTCTTTAAAAGTTGCTGAGCTCGTTCTTGTATATTTATATCTATATTACCTCATAAATATTAATAATATTAATAACTAGATCGCTCTTCGTCACTTTAACGCTTCAGTCGTGCTCATTCTTTGCGTTTATGACGTCATACAATCTCTGTTGACAGGTTCGTACATGTTGCTCACATCAGCACGCGACCTGGTCAGGTTTTTGTTATTCAGTTGAGGCGACAAGCTGATTTCTTCTTTTTACTTTTATTTGAGGTATTTTGATGCATTTCATCCTTACTGTCTTCAGTGGGAATTTGATCTGAAAACATACAAAGTGTACAAGGCGATCAGTCGAGAACAGGCCGACAGAGAACAACGATTAAAATCAATACTGAATTAGTGAGCAACTGGGCTTGTAATGAAAGATTGTGAGGCAGAAAAACCTTGCATAGTAACTAAAAAACTAAAAATTTAGATTTAAGGCGGTGGTTTCAGAAAGACAGCCAGCCAACCAGTCGGCCAGTGAGTCAGTCATTCGTCAGCCAGTCAGTCAGCCAGTCAGTAAGCCAGTCAGTCGGTCTGTCAGCCAGACACCCAGTCAGTCAGTCAGTCAGTTAGTCGATCGGTGGTGAGTCAGTCAGCCAGTCAGTCGGTCAGCCAGTCCGTATTCAGCCAGTCGGCCGGTCAGCCAGTCAGTCAGTCTGTCAGCCACCCAGCCAGTCAGCTTATCAGCCAGTCAGCCGGTCAGCCAGTCAGTCAGTCAGTCTGTCAGCCACTCAGCCAGTCAGCTTGTCAGCCAGTCAGGCAGTCAGCTGGTCAGTCAGTCAGCCAGTCATTCAGCCAGTCATTCAGCCAGTCAGCTGGTCAGGCGGTCAGCTAGTCAGCCAGTCAGCTAGTCATGCAGCCAGTCAGCCGGTCAGCCAGTCAGTCAGTCCGTCAGTAAATCAAGCAGTGGGTCGGTCAGATAAGCAATCAGTCCTCCAGTCAGTCATTCAAAAGTAAACCAGTCAGTTAATCAGTCAGGCAAAGAGCTGCTAAATAGATCGATGTGCCCAATAATCAAGTATGTAAAACACTCCTCAGCTTTGCTTCAAAGAGACAATGTAATCTTACAAGAGATATCAACTGTGAGTCAAGTTACCTTGATTTCTTGCTGTGCTTTCGTTGCCTTCATGTTTTGGAGGATTCTCATTTGAAGTGCGGAGGTCACACTTTTTATGCGACTCTATCGGTGGCGAGTCGACTTTTTCTGGCATGGGTGGAAATTCCATGCGATCCCTTCGTGCTTTTTCGATCACTTCTTCTTCTTCGCCAGCGTCACATTCGCCGCCACACTCACCATCAATAACTGAATTTTCATTTTCTCTAAAATCTCTTTCGGCTTGAAGATGCGAAGGGTATCGAACAGCTGTTGTACCATTTGAAACAATCGAATTTTTTGAACAATTCTGAAAATCGTTCATGTGACATTTGGGCTCCAAACTAATTACTGGTTCCTGTTCTCTTTGGGTTGTTGAGTGCATCGGCTCTCGTGTCTTCACGATAATCACGTCACCTGAATCGTCTGAGTCTGGAAAAAATAGCAGATAAGGTGTGAAATTTTACGTACAAATTCAGTTTGGTCAAATTTGAATTAATCAACAACTATTCACCGAATTGAAGGTGGCGAATCTGCGAGGGAAATATCCACCGTTAGTTACTGACACGGAGGTGAATAGTTTTTTTTTTTAGTATCTACTAAAACAGTTAAATAATATTTCAAAAAAGAGACTTTAACTCCTTTATTCCTACAACGGCGATTACAAGATGCTCCAAGGTGAATAGCAAAGGATCTTGGGAGTTTGAGTAGCCAATCAGAGCGCGCCAAGAAAAGCATCCACTGTTCTAGTGTATCATCCTCTTTATCCTCACCTAGTGTATAATTATAACCTCTTGGTTATTTGTCTACTTTAGCGCACGAACATTTCAAGAGGTTGCTAAATTTAACCTATTTAGTTTAAGAGCTTTCAGCATCAAATTTCTCCCATAATTTCAGCGGTTGCTTCTACAAGAAAAGTTGTGGTTTACAGTAAACCTCGACCAGTCCCTCCTAATTGGCGAAGTCCGTCGCACGAGTAAAAAAACAATCCTTTGAAAAAAAAAGTCGATGTTAGCGCACCGCGTGGAAGTCTTGGATTACTTTTCGTGCCTCACATTGCCAGAGTTCCGCGCGGCGCACTAAAATCAACCCTTTTTTCGTTAATGAAAAGCAGGGACTATTCGTAGTCTTGGTGACAAGGGGGGAGTATTTATTTGTTCTCGATGGAGCCTAATAACGCGACTAGCTTCGTTGACCGCTTTCACTACCAAGATATCATTAGTAATTCTCCTTACTGTCTGCCAAATAATTCTTATTATGTTAGTTAGGAGAATTTGGTATTGGATCAACTGATATTGCCCTGATTTTCTTTCCTCCTTGTTCTCATCACATGTCTATTTGATATTGTTTTGATTTTGTAGAGAGAAATTCTACCTTGGTCACTCATGGGAGCTGAAGGGTTAATGTGGTCTGTCACACTCTACTCATGTGCTCCATCAAAATACTCGTCACGTGGCCAACATACACTTGTAAACGTTCAAAATAAACCCTGCTTTGATTTAAGAGGACTTCTTTCATGAGGATTTGCTACTCCTCTGTTTTTGATAAACTTTTCATGCGTGAGAACTTTCAATTTGACTCCGTTAATAATTCCGTCCTGGAGTCAAAGTTTGTCTTCAGTCATCGTGTTGTTACAGGCACAGGCAGCAACATGACTCTCATCAAATGCTGGCCGGACCCTTGTAGAAGCACACGACTAAAGCACCAATTCGTAATACAGCTGTCGTAATATTAATCTTCACGGCTAATTTTAAGATGGTGGCATATGCCTTACAACTTGTAAGGAGCAGTGCACGTGCCAATAACAAGTTAGAAAGTCAAGACATGCACAGCTTTTGTGACATGATTCCTCGTTTATCCTTTTTTTAAAATAAACTTTATATCCTGCTTAATCCTTGGCGGTTGTCTTTTTGGTGTTTTCAGTGTTGCCTTTTCTTAAAAAATGTAGGACATGTAACTTACTGCTCTCGAGAGAAGTCACTGTTAGTAAAAATAGTAGTAGGATGGATTTGAGACAAAATTATTTTTTTCAACGTGTCAGCTGAAAATTGGATGAGATCTTTAGAAATAGTTCCTCGAAAAAGGATGGAATTTTTGGTTAAAAAAAAACCGACGCCGGGATTAAAATGTGATCACTTTGGATAACAGATTCCTGTATTTCCTAGAAAGAATAACAGACATCCATTGTCTGGCCATTTTGATTGAATTTTGATTCATTCTTGTCTAATCTATACCGGATTTGGGGTTTGTCTCATATTCATCAAAATGTTTGGTGAGCGTGACGGATAGATTTGCAGATTGTTTATTCTTTCCAGAGGTCTCCGGTCATTTTTATTTTTCAACTGTGAAGTAAATGGTCCTTCACCTCCGGCCCAGACTCCAGTTCCAACGTCTTCAAGCCTTGTAACACACTTCAGCAAAATCTATCCGTCACACCGTACGGTACCTCGTATTTTCGCTCATTGATAACTGATTTATTTCTCTGAAATGTTTACTTGTAATTTTAATGAATACTTATGAACTTTATTAATCGTAGACTTTACGTTTCAGTTATTTATGTGCCTTATTAAGAGGCTGTCTCTCTTATTTCCACCCGGTCAATTTCGCGTCAAAAAAAATTTTGCCTGAAACTCTGTCAACAGAAAGACTTTACTTAGGAAAGAACTAAATTAGATTTGGTTTGTTTCGAAATAATTTTCTGACTGTGTTAGGGGCCATAATTGTTTCCCAGTCTCTTGGGACCGTCGCAACGTCTCGAAAATTGAAAAGTAGGCATATTTTGTAACATTGTAAAATATTTGATTCGCATAGTTAAGCCACCGAATTTATATCACATTGCTTAAAAACCTTTCTAGTTTGCCAAGAAAGTTAGAATTTTCCCTCTCAATATATCTGAAAAGGCGAATTTTAGCATATTCTGACTCCTATAAATCTCCATCGGCCGATGACCGAAAATAACCTTGATTTAAACGTTAAGTTTTGGGATTTGGAACCTGGTTGACAACTCTATCCTACACAGCCATTAAGTTTAGACCTTTATAAGCAAAAAAAAATGCAAAAAACCCTGTACGTTTTCGATTTTTCAAAAGTTATGACCGTTTGAATCAGCATGTACGAGCATTCGCGATTTTTTCACCTATACTAAAATCGAACCACTGGAGCAGATTTCGTCATAAATACAGCTTACCTTCGGCGCACCTTGGCTTTATGTGAGATTTCAGATGTTCCTCGCTCCCCAAACTGGTGAACTTAATGATAACTCCAGCAAATAACTCCAAACTTCAGCGGTCGGCGTGTATCGACACTCTTCTTTAAATGGTTGTCGCGAACTAAACTCGAAAACTAAAGCCATGTTTCGCACCTAATGTCCTGTTAAAACTTTGGATCGCTGCTGCGTTCTCTTCAAGAATCAGTCATAGAACTCCACAAGTCTATATGTCGAAGTATGGGGGCTAAAATTTGGAATTTAAGGCTGAACGATTGCACTATCGAGCACAGCCGTGGTTCTGTTTTCACAGAGGTCCGCATTGACCATTGCGGGTGAACCCGCTGGCCCTTTATTTTTCTGGAAGGCCTGCAAGTGTAGTATGGCATGCAAGTGCTTTTTCGAAACCAGAAAGGCTTCAGTCTGTAGCGAGTCTTCACCGAGGTTGATAAAGTTCTCAGAATATAGAGGTGACATCAATGATCATCTACAAGCATGTCACTTAGGTCAGCTTAGGGGAAAGGTACAAGAATATGAGCTTATCGTTAACAGGTCAGGGTTGCAACACGACCTTCCTCCGATCAACTTGAAGAACTTTGGATCTGCGAAAAGCATAGAGGAAGCATGGGTAAAAACTGGCGACGAAGTCGCACTTGCCACTACCCGCTGCACAACGGCCGGAAAAAGCAGCTAAATACTAGAAATGCAGTTCATCTCGGCATGTCAAGGGAAATTAATGCTATCTTTTCAGAACTAGTTCCAACAGTTTCCCGTAAGTATGATTATGTAAATTATAGCTTACCAATAAGGTATTGTCCTGAAATGTGGACCACGGTTTAAATTAAGATAAGATCTACACATATATTGAGGTGCAGTAAATGTCAGAACTCAGTATTTTGGATTTGATTAACATCTGGGCCAAAGCTCGCACGCAAGTGAGTATAAAAAAAAAACAGCTGCTGTGATTTCGTCGCAAGATACGTACCGTCATTCCACATGGAGGCCATGTGACAGCTAGTGCAACTTGATAACTTAAATCTCACTTCGACTTGTAACAATGCTTTGAAGCAAACTTGAAATCTACAACCAAAGTTTCCAACACTACAAAATTGCGACGTTAGTCAATTATGCTTATAATCGGGAAACAGCAGTTGTACTGAAAAATGCGTAAAATATTGGGTTTTTCTGCCCTACCTTACCTCTCAACATCTACATGTTTTTTTACGTCATACACGCAAGGAGATACCAGATAAATAAACTTGGAGAGTTATTTGACACCAATGTTTACGCTGTTGCAAGATAACATTCCTTCTGTTTTTGGCGTTTATACATTTACACAAAACCATTTTGCGTCAATGATATAGAAACCAGGAGGCATCGATTTTCGTCCTTTCAGTCCCTAGAGTCGAGTTTAACAACCTTTGCAGCACACCCCCTAATGGAAATTTAAGAGAGTACCCAGGGGTCACGTGATCATAGTGCAACTGTTTTTATTTGTTGTCTATAAGTATTACTCTGCTTATTATCATTTTGCATTATTGTTGTATTTCGTGCCTTTCAGTAATCTGTATATCTTGTTACAAGCTGCACAAGATCAAACTCGCGGAGAACATGACGTTGTTGCAAGATCCTATAAATAAAGCAGACCATGATATGCATTGACACCTAGAGAACTTTCAAGGACAAATGTTCAATGGAAATGTTACATGCAAGCAAAATTGTTTTCCTCGGCGTGGCCACACACTAAAATATTTCGCGCAACATTACTAATGCAGTAAGCAAATTATGTTTACTGGTGCATGGCCAAAATGGGAAAAATTTTCGAAAAAATGACAAACAGTGTTTTGGCTTTAAATTGGACGACTTTAAAAGAGAAAATGGTTGATAATGTACCATACAACTGCACGCGGTGATGCTGATTGTGAACAGAACGGAATTTTTTGCGCATATTGCAGACGAAGATGAGCTAAATTCTACTTTCGCAACAATGCCCTCAAAAATTTCAGTGGTGGACACACTATGCAGTTAAACACATGGCGGGAGGACTTCTAATTTTTACAGATGCCACGGAGAACCTGAACCCACTAGCAACCGGTGGTGGTCGCGTAGTCCCTTGACCTTTCAGCTGAAAAGTACATGGGAGGAGGCAAAAGAACACGAGAAAGAGACTTGCATCGACAAGGCTACTGAAGCTTGTACTCTCGTTTGTGACGTCATAGCGCCGTAGGCTGGACAAGAGCTATTTCAGGCCTGTTTCACACCCGATAAAGGGACCAGCCACATGAACCTTGTGCCGTTGATGCAGGCCTACAGCAACGCCATCACGAGTACCTTGAAGACCCAACTTCTTAGCCTGTATGCGTATCGATATCCAGTGAAGACGATTCAGAAAATCCACGAGCCATACGCAAAGTTAACCGAGTGACAAATTAGACGCGCTAGAGCTCATGCAAGAGAATGTCGTCCGGGTTCTTAGGTCGAAAAGTGCCCATGTCATCGAGTTCGACTGCCACCAATAAAGCTTGACCATTTCTTAGACTTCGCGAACCGCCCCTACTTTTATCAAGACGTGTCATTTAGTACGAGGAAACTGAGGCTCAGCAGTAGCGAGAAGATCACAATACCAAATGTCATTCGCAAAGTCACAAAGTCAATAATGGTCAAGCAGTGCCTTCAGTTCTGCCAAGAAGAGCAGTTTGAACCACTGAACCGTTCAACCCTATTTCGCATCCTCGAGGTAAGGGAAGCATCTCAACAGAAGTCCCTTAGCGGCTTGGATAACACAGCAGCTAATGGGTCGGCGGGGTTCGCGCAACTCCTCCGAATAGTGGACGAGCTTGATCAGATTGGGCACGCGAAGAACGTGGCAGACGAACTGCGAAGAGCCCTCAGCGAGGGTAAGAGGTACCTCAAAACCCAGTTTCAGGGTCACTGCCAGGAAGATGAGAGCGAATGTCCCGACCACTTTCGTAACTTTGGTCTCCGCGATCCAAACGATCCAGATTTCCAGGAACAATGCTCACATCAACACACGCTTCTCTGCTCTCAATGCGACGAAATTACTTCCGTTTTGCAGAAGATGCAACAGATTGTTAAGGATAACAAAACCTTAGTTTTTTATAAATCCAAATTATTACACTTAGGTAGCACGGAAAGCCGTAAAAATCTTGAACAAAAGCTCATCTTTCAAACCGGCAGTCTAAATCCCACAGGGATCAACGAACGCTTTTCATTCCACTAATTTATTTTTGTTTTTTCTCGTTGCCATGTTTCCACCAATAACGTAGCTCCATTTCTGCCTTTAAAGGCACACACAACCCACAATTCCTCTATTCGCTCCGACGAAGGGCTAACGCTCGAAACGTCAGCTTTTGTAATTGTTACGGTGGCCAATTTACCATTTCAACTTTGTTGATATATCCAAATTACTCAGTTTTTTACAGCGAGGACCAAAAAATGACTTGTTGTACGATATTCAGAAATCTTCGGAGGCTATCGTTCAGTGGAAAGTTCACATTATGAGGTCCGTGAATCAGGAATGTGCAAAGCAAGATATCATCGCAAAGCTTGACCAGACTTCGTGTCTTCTTGTTATAGATTGGGCGATGAAGTTTCTGCAGCTGCGCTATAGAGAGAAGCAAAGTGACTGGTACGGAAAAAGAGGGTTAAGTTGACACATTAGTAACGTTGTGTCTCGAAGCCAGTCTAACACGACGGAAGTCATCTCGTACGCTCACCTCCTTGATCAGTGTACTCAGGACTGGTATGCCGTTACGTCAATTCTCGAAGATCTTCTAAAGCAGCTGAAAGTCAAGAATCCTTTGCTGCAGAAAGTTCATCTGAGGTCAGATGAAGCCGGTTGCTATCATAACAGCTCCCTAGTAACCGCTGTGAGAGATGTCGCAAAAGGAGTTGGGGTTGAAATTCATAGTTATCAGTACTCGGAGCCGCAGTCTGGTAAAGACATTTGCGATCGTATCCTCTGCCCAATGAAGTCCCCTATTCGCGCTTACTGCAACGAAGGGCACGATGTTCTAACTGCCGTGGACATGAGAGATGTATTCATGCAACACCCAGTGAAGGGAACAACCGCTGCAGTTAGCATAGTCCACGAATCAAAGAACACTCTCTGTATAAATAGGATTGAGCATTTCAGTAGCTTCCACAACTTCGAATATAGAGATACCGGTCTTGAGAGTTTGGAAATGTTATGGCATCGGTAAAGGGAAGTACATCCCATATGACGTGATTTATATCCAAGCACCAAGGTGAAACGTCCCTTCAAACCATAGAATCTCAAGGGTTTTATGATCGTCCTGAAAAGCGTGTGGTCAAGCGTCGTTCAAAGGACAGCAAGGAAACAGAGAGTACAACGCCATTGTTTGAATGCTCTGTGCTTGGGTATGTTGAAGTGTTCGAAACGTTTTCGCAACTAGAGCTCCACCTGGACGTTGGAAAGCATACAGTCAGCAGGTTAAGCCAGTATGCTGCAATCAAAAGGGGCTGGGCCCTTAAGTTCTCGTCAATAGATACCGCTTGTATCGAGTGTTTGAGCTGTTCGTCGGATTCCAGTATACCACTCACTTCTCCTGGGGATACTTCGCCCCCCTCGCCTCTACGAACAGGATGGGCCGTAAGCAAACCGAGGGGCAGTGTTAGATTTTCAGAGAATGTAAAATAATACCTAACGGCACGGTTTACACTTGGAGAAAGAACTGGGCGAAAGGCAGACCCCGCCCAAGTTGCAGTGGACATGCGAAATGCGAAAAATGAATCAAATGCGCGTTTGTTCACTTGAGAACAGTGGCTGACAAAGAGCTTTTTCTCCCGGCTAGCAGCCATGCGACGCAAAGATCAGGGTGTGATCGGGATATCGCTGGACGAACAGGAAGATGTCCAATGCGTCCAGGAGAATTCCAAGAGACAAGATCTGGTAGACAAAGTTAACAAAGAGATCAAAGTCTCGCATCCAATCTGCTACGACACGTATGACCTCTGTGAACGTTACCACAGTAACACACTTCAGAAACTCAATGTGGTTTTGTTGCGAGCCATCTGTAGTCATTTTGAGATCCCTGTAAAACTGAGAGACAAATAGCAGATCCTCGTAGATAAACAGTCCGACGTGATTAAGGATTGTCCGTGTGTTTCACAGTAGACTTATGTAAACAATGTCCTATACAGTTGCTGAAAGTGTAGAATATTGTCTACAGGTACAAACTTCCTTTAGTTCCGATATCAAGTTCTGACGGCGTTGTTATAGTGTAATACTCAAAGCTTATGATATCTGTGACATTAAATTTTGTCGTGCTTTACTCACTTAGAATTCAGAACTAAATCAGTGAAAGATAGAACCTAGTTTGACGACATGTCAAGCAGTGTCTGATACACGATACAGGCATCGTACTGAACCTTGTTCTTCAAGTCAAAATCATTTTAAAGTGCAGCTAAACGCAAAATTTTTTTTTCGCTTAACGAAATAAGCGTATTTTTTGGAGTATTTCTGTGCAAACATTTTTTTATTTGCTCAAATCCTCAATTGTCTGTGCCCAGTCAAAATACGGAAAATCGGCCGCCATCTTGCCCCACGGCCGAGTTTAAAGAGGAATGGCTCTAGCGGGTAATGTGACGTTAAATCGAGAACACAAAAGTCTGCATTTCACACATTTTCGCTTGTTTGGGAAGGTTGTAGTCGATTTTGTTCGAAAATATGCCGACTAAGTGTGTCGTAAGAGGATGTAGCAACGTGCGAAATTTGCAAGAGGGTATCACGCTTCATACATTCCTCATACAACACACCTGGTCGGCATATTTCGGACAATATCGACCACAACCTTCCTAAACAAGTGAAAATGTGTGAAAAGCAGACTTTCGTGTGCTCGATTTGACGTCACATTATCCGCTAGAGCCATTCCTCTTTAAACTCGGTCGTGGGGCAAGATGGCGGACGATTTTCCGTATTTTGACTAGGCACAGAAAATTTAAGATTTAAGCAAATTAAAAAAATTTTGCACAGAAATACTCCAAAAAATAAGCTTTTTTCGTTAAGCGAAAAAAAATTTTTGGGTTTAGGTGCACTTTAACGAAAACAGGGATAAGTGTGTTCAGCTTGTCGCAATCAGTGATATTGTTTTATAAAAAAGATTGAAGATTTACCAGAAGCAACACTTATAACATCTGTTCATGCCAAGCATGTGTCAAAATTTTTATCACGTTTGTAGCCGATTTCTCCGACAATTCTTTATCCTTTTTAGACGTCAAAGTTTCAATTGAAGGTAACGGTTTATGCACTAGTGTGTATTACAAACCTACAGACTCGCATAATTACTTGTTATAATCGTCTTCGCATCCATCTCACGTTAAGAATTCCATTCCTTTTTCTCAGTTTCTAAGACTTCGTCGTTTATGTAGTGATGACTCTGATTTCCACCACAAATCAGAGTCAATCTGCCAGTTCTTCGATAAACGTGGTTACCCTGTTTCCGTCGTTCAAGCGACTTACCACCGCTCTCAACTTATTGATCGACATTCAGCACTACAAACGTCGCATAAGGAAGATTCCAACCGCATTCCATTCACTCTCACGTTTCACCCTCACAACCACTCAGTTAAATCCATCATTCTTAAAAACTTTAAATTACTTCAAAACGATCTAGAGACAAGCACTATCTTTTCGCAGCCTCCGCTCATTTCATTCAAACGCGACAAAAACATAGGCAATTTTTTGGTCAGAAGTTCTTTTCAGACTAATGACTAACCAGGCACTTTTAAATGCGCTCGTGCACGATGCAAAACGTGTCCTTTCATTCACAACACTGATAAAATATCGGGACCTAAACGATCCATTAAGATCACCGATCACTTCACGTGCATCTCCGCCAATGTAATCTATTACATAACTTGCACTTCTTGCAAAAAGATATACATCGGCGAAACAGGCAGAAGACTAGGTGACCGATTCCGAGAACACCTTCGAGACGTGGAAAGGAATGACAAGGACACATCGAAACCAGTCGCTAGACATTTTAATTTACCTAATCATTCTAAGCAACACATGGCAATCTGCGGTCTTTCCTTGCACTTAGGTGGCACGGAAAGCCGTAAAAATCTTGAACAAAAGCTCATCTTTCAAACCGGCAGTCTAAATCCCACAGGGATCAACGAACGCTTTTCATTCCACTAATTTATTCATGTTTTTCTCGTTGCCATGCTCCCACCAATAACGTAGCTCCATTTTCTGCCTTTAAAAGCACACACAACCCACATCTCCTCTATTCGTTCCGACGAATGGCTAACGCTCGAAACGTCAGCTTTTGTAATCATTACGGTGGCTAATTTACCATTTCAACTTTGTTGATATATCCAAATTATTTCGTTACTCCCACCGACGCAGCCCCAAACAGTTTCTTTCGAAACTATCAGCCTTTATTCAATTTTAAGTAATGTTGTTTCCTTTTTTTTTTTTTCTCATTTTTATTCCGTTATGCGATTTAAGGAAAATCCATTACTTCACTCGTGAATTCCGCATTTAATTGCACGCGAAAACCGATGTCGCACGAATCTCGAAACGATGAGTGCGATATCGGTTTTCGCGTGCAATTTAATGCGGAATTCCCTCGTCAAGTAATGAATTTTCCTGTAAAATGGAGTTATCGATGACGATGAAATTTGGTTTTTTTTCTTTCCCTTACATGGTCAAGATATCGATCAAGTTAGTCGGTACGATTACTGGAAGTATCGATCAAGGAAGTATTTTCGCTTTTAAGAAGGGTTTTCTTCGGTTTACTGGCAACGCTTAGGTTCTGATTGCTCACATCATACTATAACAATCAAACTGCTCAATAAGAACAGGCGAGGACACAAGAAAACGCAAGTTTACCCTATAACATTATCATCGTTAATATTATTATTGTTGTTATCGTCATTGTTATCATTACTTTAATTAATTTTTTTGCATTGTAAATGCTATAAAAATCTATATGAATTATTAATACAAGACAACTTAAGATCGTATTTTAATTGTCAAGGAACAGCTTGCAAATGGCTGTTTCGCACTAGGAACGCTACGGCGATCTGATGTCCAAGATAACCGCGAGTATTTTCTAGACTGAGTCGTCGATAAGGTATTTCGAATTCATTCTCTATGCAGCCATAGTTATGACACATACGAGATAAGAAAACTAGATATGTAGATTCCCTTTTCAGCTTTACTATCTCATCAGGGGTATTCAGCTGATAGCCATATCAAACAACGTTTCATTAAGGGTTCAACTATTTGGCAAAGCAGAATAAACGATCTATCATTCAAATTTGAAATATAGGGTCAATTTTCTTGAAATTTTGGTTTTCTTCTAGTTGGAAAACTCTTGAAAATGGCTTCTATTTTGGCTCACAAAGGTAGTAAACTGTCTTAAACTGAATACCTTACGTTTTAAACGTACGTGCTTGTATTTATTTTTTGTTAGACTTACTTTTGTTTACAACTTAATTTTACAGTGCTTTTGAGAGTCATATTGAAAACTGAAGTAAATTTCAATTGTCTGCAATCGTTAGGGAATAAGCTAGTTGGGTTTTATATAGTGTGCCCTTCAGAGAAGATCACACAATGGGAACTTCAAGGGAAATTAAAACCATCTGCCGACATGTTCGATAGGGAAGAGGCTAGCTGGGTTGTATATAGTGTGCTCTTCAGAGAAGATCACACAATGGAATGGGAACTTCAAGGAACGTTGTAACCATCTGCCGACATGTCCTATATTTGGGATACTCCTATGATTTTTCGAACGTTTTGCTTACAGTTTCATTTTCAAAGCCATTTGTAGAATAAGTGACTAGAACATCCATGTACATGTTCCATTTTGTGTTCTCAGTCAAAGCGATGGCTATCAACAAAATAATTTTTCAAGACGAAGAAGCGCTGAGTTTTTCAGTTCGTCGTCAATAGACTAGAGAAAAACGGTGTCATTGAAACTTTTAAGGAAGAAAAGTTTTCAGCGATTTTTAAGGTTGTACGTAAATTGCACCATTTCCTGCCGCCAAAATCTCTATCTCAGCCCGGATTATGCGCCACGATACTTTAAAAGCGATAAAAATATGGTTTTGAACTGAAGCGAGAAAAAGGATTCCATACCCATTTTAAAAACGCGTGCAATTATCTACGCGGAATTAATAATAAGGTTGCTAGGCAAAAAAAAAAAAAAACGTCTTTACTGATCTTGACTTTCATCTTCTAATCATATGCCTCTAGTGACGATTTCTGCGAAAAGGTCGATTTCAAATCGAAAAAAAATGTGAGTCAAAATGAACTAAGGTTCAGGCGGAATTTCACTGACAAATCAACACAGATGTACAGGGTGAAACCGGCGTCACCAGGCTGCCATAAGTCAACATATGCAGTCTCGAATATGCTGCCTCGACAGAAACACGAATTCTAATTGAGAACTCGGTATATCTCATTACAAGGCATATTCACTTGTAAAAAACTGGCCTTAGTCCTGCGTTTCTCTTATATTCTTGATATTAAGTAAAATGTTATCTAAAGACTACCAGCCTCACTCCCGTTTCGAAATAAAAAGCATTACAAGAGCTGTTAGCTTCAAAGACCAGCCGACGAAAGAAAGAAGGAACGATATTAAGAGGCTGTCTCTCTTATTTCCACCCGGTCAATTTTGCGTGAAAAATAATTTTGCCTGAGACTCTGTCAACAGAAAGACTTTACTTAGGAAAGAACTAAATTAGGTTTGGTTTGATTCGAAATAATTTTCTGACTGCGTTAGGGGCCACAGTTATTTCCCAGTCCGTAGGAACCGTGGCAACGTCTCGAAAATTGAAAAATAGGCATATTTTGTAACATTGTAAAATGTTTGATTCGCATAGTTAAGCCACCGAATTTGTATCAGATTGCTTAAAAACCTTTCTAGTTTGCCAAGAAAGTTAAAATTTATCTTCTCAATATATCTGAAAAGGCGAATTTTAGCATATTCTGACCCCTATAAATCGCCATCGGCCAATGGCCGTAAATAACCTTGATTTAGACGTTAAGTTTTGGGATTTGGGACCTGGTTGACAACTCTATCCTACACAGCCGTTAAGTTTAGACCTTTATAGGCCAAAAAATGCAAAACCCCTGTACGTTTTCGATTTTTCAAAAGTTATGACCGTTTCAATCAGCACATGTACGAGCATTCGCGATTTCATCACCTACACCAAAATCGAACTACTGGAGCAGATTTCGTCATAAATACAACTTACCCGCTTTGCAGCCCGGCTTCATGGCTAACTTCAGCATTTTTGTAATAACCAAATTGCTGAAATCCATGACAACCTCAAGAAATTGCTCGGTTTTTCATTCGAAAAGTACGCTGCATACTTTGTGATTCGATCGTGGTATCAAAACAATTGGTCGGAATTATGGCCACATTTCGCAGTTAATTACCCATTTAATATCGCTTCCGAGGTGAATTTTTCCAGAATCAGAATATTAACTCTTTATGTCTGGAAGCTAAGGGGGAAATGAAGGTTTTAGGCTTCTGAAGTGAAGAAATAATCGCTTAAATTTAGATCACGACGATCCATTTCGATGTTGTACTGTTCTCACAAAGGTCCGCACAAAAGAGAAGACCGCTGATAACTTGTGCCGTACGCTGTGTCGTATGATTTTGTTCTATCCCAATTTACACCTCAATGTAATATCTGGGGAGAAAATTGTGACTGAAAAGAATAAATGCTTTCAAGCTGGAGTTTGATATGATACAATTAATAAATTAATTTCAAATGTCCTGACCTTGCTTCTCTCGGTTCCGCGTCGATTGTGTCCACAGACCAGCAACTTGTCAATAGCCGGAGAAATCGGCTACAAACGTGATAAAAATTTTGACACATGCTTGGTATGAACAGACGTCATAAGTGTTGCTTCTGGTAAATTTTCAATCGTTTTTATAAAAAAATATCACTGTTTGCGACAAGCTAAACACACTTATCCCTGTTTTCGTTAAAAATGATTTTGACTTGAAGAGCAAGGCTCAGTACGATGCCTATATCGTGTATCAGACACTGCTTGACATGTCGTCAAACTAGGTACTATCTTTCACTGATTTAGTTCTGAATTCTAAGTGAGTAAAGCACGACAAAATTTAATGTCACCGATATCATAAGCTTTGAGTATTACACTATAACAACGCCGTCAGAACTTGATATCGGAACTAAAGGAAGTTTGTACCTGTAGAAAATATTCTACACTTTCAGCAACTGTATAGGACATTGTTTACATAAGTCTACTGTGAAACACACTGACAATCCTTAATCACGTCGGACAGTTTGTCTACGAGGGTCTGCTTTTTGTCTCTCAGTTTTACAGGGATCTCAAAATGACTACAGATGGCTCGCAACAAAACCACATTGAGTTTCTGAAGTGTGCTACTGTGGTAACGTTCACAGAGGTCATACGTGTCGTAGCACATTGGATGCGAGACTTTAATCTCTTTGTTAACTTTGTCTACCAGATCTTGTCTCTCGGAATTCTCTTGGACGCATTGGACATCTTCCTGCTCGTCCAGCGATATCCCAATCACACCCTGATCTTTGCGTCACATTGCTGCTAGCCGGGAGAAAAAGCTCTGAACTTGGCTCTTTGTCAGCCACTGTTCTCTAGTGAACAAACGTGCATTTGATTCATTTTTCGCATTTCGCATGTCCACTGCAACTTGGGCGGGGTCTGCCTTTCGCCCAGTTCTTTCTCCAAGTGTAAACCGTGCCGTTAGGTATTCTTTTACATTCTCTGAAAATCTAACACTGCCCCTCGGTTTGCTTACGGCCCATCCTGTTCGTAGAGGCGAGAGGGGCGAAGTGTCCCCAGGAGAAGTGAGTGGTATACTGGAATCCGACGAACAGCTCAAACACTCGATACCAGCGGTATCTATTGACGAGAACTTAAGGGCCCAGTCCCTTTTGATTACATCATACTGGCTTAACCTGCTGACTGTATGCTTTCCAACGTCCAGGTGGAGCTCTAGTTGCGAAAACGTTTCGAACACTTCAACACACCCAAGCACGGAGCATTCAAACAATGGCGTTGTACTCTCTGTTTCCTTGCTGTCCTTTGAACGACGCTTGACCACACGCTTTTCAAGGGGATCATAGAACCCTTGAGATTCTATGGTTTGAAGGGACGTTTCACCTTGGTGCTTGATATAAATCACGTCATATGGGATGTACTTCCCTTTACCGATGCCATAACATTTCCAAACCCTCAGACCGGTATCTCCATATTCGAAGTTGTGGAAGCTACTGAAATGCTCAATCTTATTTATACAGAGAGTGTTCTTTGATTCGTGGACTATGCTAACTGCAGCGGTTGTTCCCTTCACTGGTGTTGCGTCAATGCATCTCTCATGTCCACGGCAGTTAAAACATCGTGCCCTTCGTTGCAGTAAGCGCGAATAGAGGACTTCATTGGGCAGAGGATACGATCGCAAATGTTTTTACCAGACTGCGGCTCCGAGTAGTGATAACTATGAACTTCAACCCCAACTCCTTTTGCAACATCTCTCACAGCGGTTACTAGCGAGCTGTTATGATAGCAACCGGCTTCATCTGACCTCAGATGAACTTTCTGCAGCAAAGGATTCTTGACTTTCAGCTGCTTTAGAAGATCTTCGAGAATTGACGTAACTGCATACCAGTCCTGAGTACACTGATCAAAGAGGTGAGCGTATGAGATGACTTCCGTCGTGTTAGACTGGCTTCGAGACACAACGCTACTAATGTGCCAACTTAACCCTCTCTTTCCGTACCAGTCACTTTGCTTCTCTCTATAGCGCAGCTGCAGAAACTTCATGGCCCAATCTATAACAAGAAGACACGAAGTCTGCTCAAGCTTTGCGATGATATCTTGCTTTGCACATTCCTGATTCACGGACCTCATAATGTGAGCTTTCCACTGAACGATAGCCTCCGAAGATTTCTGTATATCGTACAACAAGTCATTTTTTTGGTCCTCGCTGTAAAAAACTAAGGTTTTGTTATCCTTAACAATCTGTTGTATCTTCTGCAAAACGGAAGTAATTTCGTCACATTGAGAGCAGAGAAGCGTGTGTTGATGTGAGCATTGTTCCTGGAAATCTGGATCGTTTGGATCGCTGAGACCAAACTTACGACAGTGGTCGGGACATTCGCTCTCATCTTCCTGGCAGTGACTCTGAAACCGGGTTTTGAGGTACCTCTTACCCTCGCTGAGGGCTTTTCGCAGTTCGTCGGCGACGTTCTTTGCGAGCCCAATCTGATCAAGCTCGTCCACTATTCGGAGGAGTTGTGCGAACCCCGCCGACCCATCAGCTGCTGTGTTATCCAAGCCGCTAAGGGACTTCTGTTGAGATGCTTCCCTTACCCCGAGGATGCGAAATAGTAACGTTATTGTCACGCAATAATACTAATACTAATAATACTAATAATAATAATAATAATACTAATAATAATAATAATAATAATACGTTATTGTCACGCAATATTGTAACGTTATTGTCACGCAATCGCTTGTTGTCATGTGACTCTTGTTAGCCAATCACGTTAGTCTTACCTCGTGCTAGGATTCGCTTGCACTGGAAGTTCTTCGTTCTATTAAACATTAAGATTCCAACTACCTTGTGATAGTTTATTTCACTGGAATCTCAACATGGTGTCAGGAGTCTTCTTTTAAATTGTCTTCGAACTCCTAAAACCTTCACGAGCGACCTGTAACGCGAAGAATTTTTGGAAATGCCTCCACCGCCTGATGAATCGGACGCCACAGGCTCAACACAGCAGATCGCTTCTCTGACTTTTACTACTAACGTACCTCCACCAGGACGGCTGGAATTAAAAGGCAATCTCACCGAGAACTGGAAGAAATGGAAACAAGTTTGGGACGCCTACGAAACCGTCACAAAGCTAAACGAAAGGGAAAGTAGATTCCGTGTAGCGACTTTCATCACCTGCATAGGTCCCGACGCGCTCGAAGTACACAATGGCCTGCCCTTTTGCTCAGATGAGGACAAACAAGACATAAATGTCGTTCTGAATCTATGGAAGTCTTATTGTATTGGTCAGACAAATGTTATCTACGACCGTTACAAGTTCAACAATCGCAAACAAGAGTCTCACGAATCGATCGATGTTTACGCTGCGGCACTGCGAGCGTTAGCGGCAACGTGCGAATTTGGCGAGTTAAAAGCTGAGATGATTCGCGACCGCCTCGTTTGTGGAATCACCGACAATAGTGTTCGTCGAAAGTTGTTGCAAGAGCCTAAATTATCGCTTGAAAAGTGTTTGGATATCTGTCGATCAGCCGAAGCCACCAGTGCTCACCTCAAGGTTATCAGCGGGCAGTTACCGAGCACAGGCACACCAGCTGATATTGTCAATGCAGTAGACAAGCGGAAAAGGTCGAAAGCACCACCCAAACAATGCAGCGCCGGTGAGAAGCAAAAACAGCCCTTACCCGAACCCAAAGAAGATTGGCTAAAACGTTGTAAACACTGCGGAAGAAGTCACGCCAAGCAACGCACGAAATGTCCTGCATTTGGAAAGCTGTGTAGTGCATGCAATAAACCCAATCATTTTGCTGAAATGTGCATGAGTGTTTCTAGTAAAAACAGCCGAAAACGGAATGATGTTAACATGGTCACCTCTGAAGATTCCTCCGAAGAAGAATTGCTGTCAGTATCCTTTGATTCAAATGAAGGAAATGTACATGCAGTCGATGAAGACAATTTTCCTGAGAAGAAAATCTTTGCGACAATGGAAATTGCAGGAGCAAATATTCAGATGCAAATTGACACGGGTGCCTCATGTAATGTTTTACCTCAAAAATTTGTGCCCTCAGGAACACTCATTACTGAGACTGACCGTACTTTGAAGATGTATAGCAAGTCTACTTTGCCTGTCTTAGGAACATGTAGAGTGAGCATGCGTAACCCAAAGAACAGCAAGAAGTACAATGTCGAATTTGTTTTTGTGAAAGGCAATTATACACCGTTGATTGGATCTCGTGCTTCTCAGCAAATGAATCTGGTAACAGTTCACCAAGAAAACATTTAGCAAGTTACCACCGACGCTCAAAGTCTTACCCTGAATCAAGTAGCAGAAGAGTTTGGAAATGTGTTTAAAGGACAAGGCTGTATGCAAGGAAAACTGCACCTCGAAATTGACGCAACAGTCACACCAGTGATTAATCCACCTCGTCGAGTCCCGTTTGCACTCAAAGATAACTTGAAGTCTGAATTAGACCGGTTAGAGAGACTACAAATGATCCGGAAAGTAAAAGAGCCAACTGAATGGGTGTCAAGCCTCGTAGTGGTGGAAAAGCCGAATGGCAAGTTGAGGGTTTGTATCGACCCAGTCCACTTGAATAAGGCGCTGAAGCGATCGCACTATCCTTTACCCGTAATAGAAGACGTCCTTCCTGAGCTATCCGACGTCAAAGTTTTCAGCAAAGCCGACCTTAAAGATGGTTTCCTACACATTGAGCTTGATGACGAGTCATCCTTAGTGACCACCTTCCAGACACCGTGGGGACGCTACTGTTGGAAGCGTATGCCCTTTGGAATTTCACCCGCTCCCGAGCTGTTTCAGCAAAAGCTTGACCAAAACTTAGAAGGGCTACCCGGTGAACACAGAATCTTCGATGACCTGCTTATAACAGGAAAGGGTCCTACCCTCTCAGCAGCAACTCAGGACCATGATAAGAACTTAAGAGGTCTTTTAGAAAGATGCCAAGAAAGGAACATTAAGCTCAACAGGGACAAGTTCATGTTCAAGTGCTCCCAAGTTCCATTTATCGGTCACTTATTGACTAGCGAAGGATTGAAGCCTGACCCACAGAAAGTAGAAGCTATCTGCAACATGCCCAAACCGGAAGATGTTCAAGCAGTACAGCGTTTTGTTAACACAGTGAAGTACCTCTCAAGGTTTTTAGAAGACCTGTCCGATATGTCTGAGCCCCTCCGCAGACTTACACATAAAGGTGCTCTTTGGAAGTGGTCTGAGGAGCAAGAAGAAGCCTTTACAAAGATCAAGAAAGCTGTGTCCACTGCTCCAGTGTTAAAATTGTTCAATCCAAATGAGCCAGTTGAGGGTGAAGGAGATGCCTCAGAGAAAGGAATTGGCTTCGCCCTTATGCAAGAAGGTCAGCCTGTAACCTATGCGAGCAGATCTCTCACGAAAGCTGAGCAAAACTACTCACAAATCGAGAAGGAGCTACTTGCACAAGTCTTTGGCATGGAGCATAATCACCAATATGTATACGGCAGAAAGGTTACCCTGTGGACAGACCACAAGCCTTTAGAGATAATCGCCAAGAAACCTCTGGCTGCAGCTCCAAAACGTCTACAGCGTCTTATGATGAGATTAACGCAGTATGATGTGGAAATCAAGTACAGACGTGGCCCTGAGATGTATCTTGCCGATACACTTTCCAGAGCGTACTTGCCCCAGGAACACCACCCAGGAAAGGCAGATCAAGAAGTGGAGAGGATCCATTCTGTAAATTTCCTATCAATATCTGAGCCACAGATCCAAGAAATCCGCGAAGAAACTGCCAAAGATCCTGTCTTGCAGACTCTTAAAGCAACGATTCTAAATGGTTGGCCTAGCCAAAGAAAGGAACTACCTCCTGAACTGCATGAGTACTTTAAAGTCAAGGACGAGTTGGCGACACAAGATGACATTATTTTCAAGGGTCCCAAATGCGTCATCCCAAAAAGTCTAAGACCCAAGATCAAGGAAAAGCTCCACCGATCCCACATCGGTATTCAAGGTTGTTTAAGAAGAGCCCGTGAAGTGGTGTATTGGTCCAACATGAACAGAGAAGTGACAGAATTTATCTCAAAATGTGAAACCTGCAACACCTTCCAGTCTGCCCAACAGAAAGAGCCTCTTATTTGCTATGAAATCCCACAGCATCCTTGGGAAAAGATTGGTTGTGACATCTTCACATTTAATAATCAAGACTACCTGTGTACCGTCGACTACTTCTCCGATTACTTTGAGATTGATGAGCTACGCAAGTCAAAGACAGCTGCCACAGTGATTGGAAAGCTTAAGAAACGTTTTGCCACCCATGGAATTCCAGATACATTCCACAGTGATAATGGTCCACCCTTTTCTTCAAATGAGTTCTCAGCCTTTGCAGCAATGTACGAGTTTGAACACGTCACCAGTTCGCCGGAGTATCCGCAGAGCAACGGCAAAGTGGAAAATGCAGTTAAAACAGCAAAAAGCCTGATGAAGAAATCTGCTAGTACAAACTCGGATTTTCAGCTTGTATTGCTAGATTGGCGAAATACACCAACAGAAGGTATGAAGAGTTCACCAGCACAACGATTGTTCAGCAGGCGCACAAGAACACTGCTGCCGACCTCGAAGAAACTCTTAAAACCCCAGTTAGTCACAGATGTTAGAGAGAGGAAGTTACAGAGGAAAGAAGTTCAGACACGCTATTACAATCAAAATGTCAAAGAACTTTCCAGCCTCATCAAAGGTGATGTTGTACGCATGAAACCACAAGCCTCTGACGGAAAGCAGAGATGGACAAAGGCACAAGTTGAGCAACAAGTAGATGTCAGATCCTACGCTATTAGAACAGAAGATGGCAGGTTGTTCCGAAGAAACCGGAGACATCTTCGGCAGTCCAAGGAACCGTTCATGCCCAAGGATGGGGACATTGAAATTCCAACTCCAATTCTGAACAGTCCACCAACCAAAGCCAGCACAGAAACCTTATCAGGAGAAAACAGCACAGGACACCCAACAACACTGACCAGAAACCAACCAGGGCCAAGATCATCAGCTACCCGTCCAGCCCCATTGACTGAGTGCCAAAAGAGCAATGTGGTCACACGCAGCGGACGTTCTATTCGTCCCCCTGACTACTTAAAAGACTTTGTTCAGACTTAGATCTTTACATTTATTTCTTTTTTTTTGTTTACTGTTCGGCCGAGTTTGTGACGAACATTATCATTGTGTTTCTCAGATTATTTCCGTGTACACCTGTGCGAATATTTTTTATTGGAACCGTTCATTGTTTCATTTTCTCTATAGTTCCAGTTGTTTCTTAAAAAAAAAAAAAAAGAAGAAGGAAAGGTGTAACGTTATTGTCACGCAATCGCTTGTTGTCATGTGACTCTTGTTAGCCAATCACGTTAGTCTTACCTCGTGCTAGGATTCGCTTGCACTGGAAGTTCTCCGTTCTATTAAACATTAAGATTCCAACTACCTTGTGATAGTTTATTTCACTGGAATCTCAACAGGGTTGAACGGCTCAGTGGTTCAAACTGCTCTTCTTCGCAGAACTGAAGGCACTGCTTGACCATTGTTGACCTTGTGACTTTGCGAATGACATTTGGTATTGTGATCTTCTCGCTACTGCTGAGCCTCAGTTTCCTCGTACTAAATGACACGTCTTGATAAAAGTAGGGGCGGTTCGCGAAGTCTAAGAAATGGTCAAGCTTTATTGGTGGCAGTCGAACTCGATGACATGGGGACTTTTCGACCAAATAACCTGGACCACATTCTCTTGCATGAGCTCTAGCGCGTCTAATTTGCCACTCGGTTAACTTTGCGTATGGCTTGTGGATTTTCTGAAGGTCTTCACTGGATATCGATACGCATACAGGCTAAGAATTTGGGTCTTCAAGGTACTCGTGATTGCGTTGCTGTAGGCCTGCATCAACGGCACAAGGTCCATGTGGCTGGTCCCTTTATCGGGTGTGAAACAGGCCTGAAATAGCTCTTGTCCAGCCTTCGGCGCTATGACGTCACAAACGAGACTACAAGCTTCAGTAGCCTTGTCGATGCAAATCTCTTTCTCGTGTTCTTTTGCCTCCTCCCACGTACTTTTCAGCTGAAAGGTCAAAGGACTGACGCGGCCACCACCGGTTGCTTGTGGGTTCAGTTTCTCCATGGCATCTGTAAACGCCGACATTGCAAACTCGCTGGTACTTTCAGCTGCCTCGTCGTCTCCAGAGCTCTGGCTGTCGGTCCCAGATCTGCATCCTAGAGTCCAATCAGATGTAAAGGCATTCGCTTTCGGTCGAGGCGGCGTCGCGGCAGGCGTTGATGTGACCGTTGCAAGATTTATAGCTGCCATTCGTTTGGCGAGTCTGGGAGTTGAGAAAATCAAACAAAAATTAGAAGTCCTCCCGCCATGTGATTAACTGCATAGTGTGTCCACCACTGAAATTTTTGAGCGCATTGTTGCGAAAGTAGAATTTAGGTCATCTTCGTCAGCAATACGCACAAAAAATTCCGTTCTGTTCACAATCAGCATCACCGCGTACAATTGTATGGTACATTATCAACCATTTTCTCTTTTAAAGTCGTCCAATTTAAAGCCAAAACATTGTTTGTCATTTTTTCGAAAATGTTTCCCATTTTGGCCATGCACCAGTAAACATAATTTGCTTACTGCATCAGCAATGTTGCGCGAAATATTTTAGTGTGTGGCCTCGCCGAGGAAAACAATTTTGGTTGCATGCAACATTTCCATTGAACGTTTGTCCTTGAAAGATCTCTAGGTGTCAATGCATATCATGGTCTGCTTTATTTATAGGATCAGGTAGCGTTATATCACCTATAAGGTTCGTCCTCTTGCTGGTTACTTTCTTCGGGACGTTGCCCTTGCAACAACGTAATGTTCTCCGCGAGTTTGATCTTGTGCAGCTTGTAACAAGATACACAGATTACTGAAAAGCACGAAATACAACAATAATGCAAAATGATAATAAGCAGAGTAATACTTTTAGATAACAAATAAAAATAGTTGCACTATGATCACGTGTCCCCTGGGTACTATCTTAAAATTCCAATATGGGGTGTGCTGCAAAGGTTGTTGAACTCGACTCTAGGGATAAAAGGACGAAAATCGATGCCTCCTGGTTTCTATATCAATGACGCAAAAGGGCTTTGTGTAAATGTATAAACGTCAAAAACAGAAGGAATATTATCTTGCAACAGCGTAAACATTGGTGTCAAATAACTCTCCAAGTTTATTTATCTGGTATCTCGCCTTGCGTGTATGACATAAAAAATGCTTTTGTAAACATGTAGATGTTGAGAGATAAGGTAGAGCTGAAAAACCCAATATATTACGCATTTTTTCAGTACAGTTGCTGTTTCCCGATTATAAACATAATTGACTAACGTCACAATTTTGTAGTGTTGGAAACTTTGGTTGTAGATTTCAAGTTTGCTTCAGAGCATTGTTACGAGTCGAAGTGTGATTTAAGTTATCAAGTTGCACTAGCTGCCACATGGCCTCCATGTGGAATGATGGTACGTATCTTGCGACGAAATCACAGCAGCTGTTTTGTTTTATACTCATTTGCGTCCGAGCTTTGGCCCAGATGTTAATCAAATCCAAAATACTGAGTTCAGACATTTACCGCACCTCAATATATGTGTAGATCTTATCTTAATTTAAACCCTGGCCCACATTTCAGGACAATACCTTATTGGTAGGCTATAATTTACATAATCATACTTACGGGAACCTGTTGGAACGAGTTCTGAAAAGATAGCATTAATTTCCCTTTACATATCGAGATGAACTGCATTTCTAGTATTTAGCTGCTTTTTCCGGCCGCTGTGCAGCGGGTACTGGCAAGTGCGACGTGGTCGCCAGTTTTTATCCATATTCCCTCTATGCTTTTCGCAGATCCAAAGTTCTTCAAGTTGATCGGGGGAAAGGTCGTGTGGCAACCCTGACCTGTTAACGATAAGCTCATATTCTTGTACCTTTCCTCTAAGCTGACCTAAGTGCATGCTTGTAGATGATCATTGATGTCACCTCTACATTCTGAGAACTTTATCAGCCTCGCTGAAGACTCGCTACAGACTGAAGCCTTTCTGGTTTCGAAAAAGCACTTGCATGCCGTACTACACTTGCAGGCCTTCCAGAAAAATAAACGGCCAGCGGGTTCACCCACAATGGTCAATGCGGACCTCTGTGAAAACAGAACCACGGCTGTGCTCGATAGTGCAATCGTTCAGCCTTAAATTCCAAATTTTAGCCCCCAAACTTCGACATATAGACTTGTGGAGTTCTATGACTGATTCTTGAAGAGAATGCAGCAACGATCCAAAGTTTTAACAGGACATTAAGCGCGAAACATGGCTTTAGTTTTCGAGTTTAGTTCGCAACAACCAGTTAAAGAAGAGTGTCGATACACGCCGACCGCTGAAGTTTGGAGTTATTTGCTGGAGTTATCGTTAAGTTCACCAGTTTGGGGAGCGAGGAACATCTGAAATCTCACATAAAGCCAAGGTGCGCCGAAGGTAAGCTGTATTTATGACGAAATCTGCTCCAGTGGTTCGATTTTAGGGTAAGTGAAAAAATCGCGAATGCTCGTACATGTAAGTAAGTAAGTAAGTAACTTTATTTAGCCACACATCGCATATGAGCGAATAGCTCGTTTAAATGCAAATGTGCTGATTCAAACGGTCATAACTTTTGAAAAATCGAAAACGTACAGGGGTTTTTACATTTTTTTGCCTATAAAGGTCTAAACTTAACGGCTGTGTAGGATAGAGTTGTTAACCAGGTCCCAAATCCCAAAACTTAACGTCTAAATCAAGGTTATTTTCGGCCATCGGCCGATGGAGATTTATAGGAGTCAGAATATGCTAAAATTCGCCTTTTCAGATATATTGAGAGGGCAAATTCTAACTTTCTTGGCAAACTAGAAAGGTTTTTAAGCAATCTGATATAAATTCAGTGGCTTAGCTATGCGAATCAAATATTTTACAATGTTACAAAATATGCCTATTTTTCAATTTTCGAGACGTTGCGACGGTCCCAAGAGACTGGGAAACAATTATGGCCCCTAACGCAGTCAGAAAATTATTTCGAAACAAACCAAATCTAATTTAGTTCTTTCCTAAGTAAAGTCTTTCTGTTGACAGAGTTTCAGGCAAAATTTTTTTTGACGCGAAATTGACCGGGTGGAAATAAGAGAGACAGCCTCTTAAATGCTGTTTATAAGAAAGTCGTGGTTGTGAGCAGTTTGTTCCTGATCGAAAATGCAGTCACGTTCAATGGCAACCGTCAAGGTTTTCCTCACCAAGCTTTCGCTGAGAACTACAATGCCAGTTCTTTTAATCTTTTAACCCATAAGATTGACCAGCATCCAATTTCTCCGACAGTATCGCCCCTGAATCCAACATTAAAGTAATGAGAATAAAGGAATTGATCACGTACTCAAAAAACTCTTGACTGTTAAAACAAATCCTCCTGGTGAACTTTACGGTTAGCTCAATGGAAAGAGCACTGGACTGATGTGCGGGAGATCGAGGGTTCGAGCCTTCAAGGTCTTAAAATAATTGAGAAGAATATGCTGCCTTTCTATAACATCAAGAAATGGTTAGATATTCTAGTCTTCTCGGGTAGGGACGAATAAATGGAGGTCCCGTCTCCTGCAGGGTTAGGGGTAAGAGACGTTAATTTCCCACACACAAGATTACTGTGTGATGGATGTCCTCCCCTGGGGTGGGATGGGTGGGCTGCTGTCTTGCGTTTCATACATGAGCCTCTGGCTCGGGCAATATGGGTAACCATGTCCCACGTAAAGACATTAAACTTTGATTACTATTACTATTATGGGAAATGTATGGAGAACAGTATGGAGAATATGCATACTGGTGTCAGGTTGCAAAGGTTAAGCACGGAGATATGTTAAGGCCGGTGAGAAAACTTGTCACCACGAAATTTGCAAATAGTTGACAAGGAATCAAAGACTTCAGAGAAATGCACTAGTCCAGAAAATTTTCTTCGACGCCGGAATGTTGTTGACGAGTTCTATAAATACAGAAGGAAACTCTCATTTTCAATTGTTTTGCTAACCGAAGGTACCGTAATCGTAAGGGCCAATCAAAAGGAAGGAAATTTCAAAACGAACCAATGAGAACTCACAGTAACTACCTGTATGGAGCCGGCCTGAAGCGCGGGAGCCGAGAACGGAAGTGACCAAGCCACGGTTGGCTCTGAGTTTTGCATCTTCATAGTTGAAAAGGAGGCGAGTTTTTTTTTACTAATCAAAGTGCGTAGACCACAGCAGCGATGGATTTTGATGATGCATCCACTTCTTTAATGCATCTTTCAAATGTAACTCTATTAGTTATCTAGGAGATCAAAAAGACTTTCTCTAAGAAACAAGAGTTAGGTAACATTATTGCTTTACACTAAGAGCTCTCGTTCAGTGATAGAATCAACTAATAGTACAGTTGCTATTGTTGCTTTCGCCTGATTGATTCCTCCTCTCAAATGACATCCTGCTTCTCTCCGTCGCTTCCTCCGGACCACGAGAGCCTCGTACATCTGAAAAAACAAAAAAACAAAAGAAGGAAACGAACCTGTTAGAGGGTTTAAGAGGTTCTCAACAAAAACCGACCAACAAGACACTATCCAGAATCCTCTGTATGGACACCGCAGATTTTTAAAGAACCTTTTTCGATGACTTGAACCTGTTAGAGACAGAGCCAATCATTTTAAGCCAAACCTATTTGCTGTTGTACAACATACTACAAATATAGATAGAAATGCACACCTTACTGCAATTACTTTGTCACAGAAAATAGAAAAAAAAAAAAAAAAAAGGAAAAGAGCGCAAAAAGCCAAATAGGAACTTTTTAGCATATAAACAATGTTTATATGCTCGGCAGCCGAACAATGATCACAGTATTTCCAGTGAAAATTATTTTCAACCTCTTGAAAGTATCAGATGCTGCATGCCTATGTTATATGCAAATTAATTTAAATTCGACTTCTTTACTTTTTGTCTTTGCTTTGTCGCATTTGTAAAAAATAAACCAAGTATGTCTTTGCTTAGTCACAGTAGAAATGGTATGTAACAAAATGATCCCTATGATAAGTTATGGAAATTACTTATATTGAATCATGGAGGGTCAAACTAAATTCAAGCTCGCCCCTCGTGATCATTGCATCACACAAATATCTATGCAATTGTTGGTCGTTTCACACGAAGAGCAAGAGTAAGTGCGTTGGATCATGTTAACTGTAGGTACCCTCGACCCGTATATCGGTCGATATATTGGTCGATATATCGGTCAAAAGTCGGCCGATACTTGGTCAAAACTAGGTCGATAGTCGGTCTATATATCGGTCGAGATTATTATCGACTATCCAGTGGGTCTCCATCGAGTATCGGCCAACAGTCGACTATCAACCTAGTGTCGACCGAAATATCGGTCAAGCATCGACCGACGAGCGAGTCTTCAGCCCCAACTTCCTGTTCGCGTTTCACCTTGTGCTGGAGAAACCTAATCTTCCTTCAGGACCGAAGCGTTACTTCTCAGTCGTCAGTCACTCGAAAGGAAAAGAAAGAGGGGACGATGAGTTTTGTTAAACTAACTTACTAGAACTTGTTCGCTCT
Organism: Stylophora pistillata; assembly: GCF_964205215.1. Lineage (NCBI taxonomy): Eukaryota > Metazoa > Cnidaria > Anthozoa > Scleractinia > Pocilloporidae > Stylophora > Stylophora pistillata. The sequence goes on along the minus strand of NC_142524.1, from coordinate 1,738,125 downwards.
TGACAAGATGGTTCGTTTGTATCCTGCTTGCTTTCACTATCTCCCATTGCTTTTCTGCGAGAATCTTCCTGATTTTAAGCAAGCTCACGGGTCTCTGCTTTTGATATGATAAGCTGTAGGTATAGATTTATTTCTGCGAAAAGGCATTTTTGTTTGTACTTGATTGGTTGATAGCACCGAAGCGGGAAGCATATGATTATCTGAAGACACTTCCGGCGTTTTTTGGAAATACTGGAAGTCCTGCATTACCATTAGTCCATGTGGAAATACAACAAGTGAGGTTTTCTCGTTTTTTTATCGTTCTTATTCCTTTTACTGCAGCGCTATTTCAATTCGTAATACAGATGTTGTAATCTTCAGATGGTGTCGCATGTCTTATAACTTGTAAGGTGAACAGCAGCGCATGTGCCGATAACAAGTTGGCAAGTCAATACATGGACAGCTTTTGTGACATGCTTCCTCGTTTGATTTTGTTTTAAAATAAACTTTATATTCTACTCAATTTGTTTTTCTATAGCAATAATCCTCGGCGGTTATCTTATTGGTGCTTTTAGAGTTGCCTTTTCTTACGAAGGATAAGATATGTAACTGCTCTCGAGAGAATTCACTGTTAGGAAAAATAGTAGTAGGACAGATTTGGGGCAAAAATATTTTTTCCAACGTGTCAGCTGAAAATTATATGAGATTTTACAGAAATGTTTCCTCCAAAGAGAAAAATACAGTCGAACTGGATGGAGTTTGTGGTTATGTTGAATAATCTTAACGAAAAACCGACGCCGGAATTAAAATGTGATCACCTTGGATAACAGATTCCTGTGTTTCTTAGAAAGAATAACAGACATTCATTGTCTGGCCATTTTGATTAAATTTTGATTTATTTTTGTCTAATCTGTACCGGACTTGGGGTTTGTCTCATATTTATTAAAATGTTTGGAGAATGTGACAGATATATTTGCTGGTCTCCGGCCATTTTTATCTTTCAACTGTGTAGTTAATGGTCCTTCACTTCCGGCCGAAACTCCAATTCCAAAGTCTTTTAAGCCTTGTAAAACACTTCTGCCAGAGGTCATCCCGATTTACTGAAGCTAACCATGAAGCGACTGGGAGTATAATTGCCTCTCTGTTTGATGAGGCTGCTTTCTTTTTATAGCGTCTGCGAATGAGTATGATAATTTATACCAAGAAGGCTTTTTTTTTTACATGATTCTTGCACCAACCGTCAAGTCATGATTAGGAAAAACCCAGTTACACTCCATCTCTTGAGTCAGCCTGATGATCTAAATCACATTGTCTCTCGGAGCTTTCTGGGTTAATTCGGCAGGTCCGCAGAAGACGAAACAAAATATGAAAACACGGTGATAGGAAAAAATTACAAGTGATAAAAAAAATGTAGCGAAAACACCACTTACTTTTATTTTGTGTTGATGAGATGTTTTCATGGGGATTAGTGTCTTTCTCAGGTGATTTTGGAGATGGAATTCGAAATTTCATTCTTTCCCGTGCAATACACTCTCGCTCGATGATTCCTTTGAAAATAAGCAGCAATTACTTTATTGAAATCTAGATTTGAAGAGGAAGATTACTAGGAGCGTTTTACAGATTGTTGTTCATAGCATTGTGGCTATGAATAACAATCTGTTTCGAGACCGAAACAGAGAACAACTCTGAACATGAGCCACCACTAAATTCTACTATGAGACGTCTTCCGTCACCTGCTGAGCAGTTTAGTAGATTTATTGGGACAAAAGATATCACTTACATCAGAAAAGAGTTTAAATCACCAAAGATTGGCTTAGACAGCAGAATGGCTGCCATACTATCGCAATATATGGCCGCCGTGACGTCATATGAAAACGATCACTCATCATCTACCAATACTTATTAATGACGCACTTTGTACCTGAATATGCCCCTAAATCTTTGGAGTGGATATTAAAGTAAGAAAAATGGCTTTATTGTTCTTAAAACTGTGATTCGGGACTGGAACACCGATCCAATGTGGGGTTCGGTTTGGTCTTTACACAACAGGTTTTTCTTTAGATAAAGGCTGATAGTTTCGAAAGAAACTGTTTGGGGCTGCGTCGGTGGGAGTAACGAAATAATTTGGATATATCAACAAAGTTGAAGTGGCAAATTGGCCACCGTAACGATTACAGAAGCTGACGTTTCGAGCGTTAGCCCTTCGTCGCTTGGATATATCAACAAAGTTGAAGTGGTAAATTGGCCACCGTAACGATTACAAAAGCTGACGTTTCGAGCGCTAGCCCTTCGTCGCTCCGACGAAGGGCTAGCGCTCGAAACGTCAGCTTTTGTAATCGTTACGGTGGCCAATTTACCACTTCAACTTTGTTGATATAACCAAATTATTTTCTTTAGATGCATGCACTCCGTTTTTTCCCTTTTCACAGAAAACAACTCGATCAATCTCTTTGTCTTCGTATTGAATAAAAAGAGCCCAAGTAGCCAAAGATTAAGATAAAACACTCACCTGTGTCAGGAGCTTGTGAGATATTTAGATGCGGGTTAGCATCCCAAGCAGGTGATTTTATAAATGGAAACGGAATTCCTCTATTAGTAGTCGTTTCATTCGTCAAAGCATTCCGAACCGCGAAGAGTCCTGCGATAGGGAAAAAAAGGCCGCGGATTATGAATATGAAAGGTAGCAGTTTACGGCGGTAAATTTATCTCGAATAAGGCAAATTAGATGGCCACAACTAATAAAAATACTCAGCGATACTACATAATAAAACGTCCTAAATGAGATATATATATATATTTCCATACTTACCGGGGTTATCTTGTTCTTTAGAACTGTATGCAAAAATATCAACACCTTGTAAATGATTGGTATTCCATAGAGTTTCCATGTAAGTGGTATTTTCTTTTGGTGTTTCTCTTAAGTCCAACCTTTCTTCCATGGTAACTAAATCGTCGTCAGCAACTAAGATTGTTGTATCCCAGCCGAGGAAAACTAATTACACGATTTCGTGGTTGTCTCAACCTTTCATAGATATCGTCTCGTGACAGTGTCAAACTTTAATTGTCTTAAAGTTTTCCCCTCAAAACTGATACGTCTATGCGGGTTAAAATTAGTTTCCGAAAGCTGATACGAAAGCATTAAAGTGTGTTCGAGTGCTGAAAGCAGCAGAAACTGAAATAAGAATGTTAGTGTGCTTTCTAATTTTTTTATTCAACTGCTTCATTTGAAGTTTCCAGTACGCTACAACACTTATCGGTGGAAACTATGCTTTTCTGTCGTCCTATAACGTATCATATACCCATAATTAGGACTAACTGGCCAGCGTCTATTTATAGAAATTGAAATTCATATCGCATATTTTCCATGTAGGTCGGTCCGAATTAGGGAAAACCCGAGCCCGATCGAGTTCTTGACGGAAGAAAATAATAGGATAAAGGGGGTAAATTTCTAAAAAAACTGTGGTGCTGCGTCGGTGGGAGTAAGGTAACTTTATCAACTGAGTTGATAATATAAGCTGGCCACAGTAAAGAGTTTCAAAGCTGACGTTTCGAGCGTTAGTCCTTCGTCATTCGCTCTGACGAAGGGCTAACGCTCGAAACGTAAGCTTTGAAACTCTTTACTGTGGCCAATTTACACTCAGTTTATAAAAAACGAGAATAATAGGACTCAACTATAACCCGGAGGTTACTGAATTGTTTACATTCATTTTTGTTCACATTAATTATCTTAATTTTCTTTTTTCCCATTATTTTTATTTTTTATGTCGTAAATATTTTTATAGATACCTTTATCACACACAAAGTCGCAAGAACCGCCAACGCAACAACATCCTCTGGTACAACCCGCCTTTCACCAAGAACACCAGCACTAACATCGGACATAAATTCCTCGCGCTGATTGACAAACACTTCCCCAAAGATCAGAAGCTCCGCAGAATTTTCAACAGAAACACAATTAAACTTAGTTACAGCTGCCTGGACAATACAAAACAAATCATCGACAACCACAACAAAAGAATCCTCACCTCCCACGTAAAGACTAACGCCACCGCCACAACCGACACCTCTACCGCAAACAACAACAAGAAATGCAACTGACTACAGAAAAACTCATGCCCTCTAGACGGAAACTGCCTCCAACAATCTGTCATATACCAAGCTACCATTACGCGTAAAGACAACAGCATGACAGACACATACATCGGGCTCACTGCAAACGACTTTAAGTCGCGCTACAACAACCACACCTCATCATTCCGACACGCAAAACACCGCAACTCCACCGAACTCAGCAAACACATCTGGACACATAAAGACAACAACATCAATTATTCCATCACCTGGCGCATCCTATCTTCCCACCTGCCCTACAACAGCTCATGCAAACGATGCAACCTATGCCTTAAAGAGAAATTCCTAATCATCTGCCACCCAGACCTATCAACACTCAACAAGCGTAACGAACTCGTCTCTTCCTGCCGACACAGAAACAAAGCACTCCTACGCAACAGCTGACTTGACACTTTTCACACCGCATAAACCATGTTAATTAGCAATTAGTGTAATATATAAGCGAGGGTATCGCATTATTCTGCCATTAAAATCCCCTGATGAGTGGGCAACCACGAAACAGGTCTGTAGGGATGTATCTGTAGTTGTTTTTTTTCCGACTACCACACATCATATATATATATATATATATATATATATATATATCCTAGCATTAGCACTGCACTGATGAGGCCCAGAAGGCCGAAACAGTACTGTCTGCAGTTAGTTATATATATATATATATATATTTGTAATCAGAGTATATTTTATCCCAGGGCTTCTATTGATAGCAGGGAAGTCTACTTTTAGGATTTTGACTGGGACTACCTTAATTTTTTACTATTGGTTAAAGGTGTCTATCTATCTATCTATCTCTCTATCTATCTATCTATTTATCTATTTATCTATCTATTCACCTTTCTATCTATTTATCTATCTATTTATCTGTCTACCTATCTATCTATCTATCTAACGATCTATCTATCTGTCTGTCTGTCTGTCTGCCTATCTATCTATCTATCTATCTATCTGTCTGTCTGTCTGTCTGTCTGTCTATCTATCTATCTATCTATCTGTCTGTCTGTCTATCTATCTATCTATCTATCTGTCTGTCTGTCTATCTATCTATCTATCTATCTGTCTGTCTGTCTATCTACCTATCTATCTATCTATCTGTCTGTCTATCTTTCAATTAGTGATCACTGTCTTATTTATGCAATCAGGAAAATAGGGATTCCCAGGGGTCGACCAAGGTTTGTTTGAAGCAAGAAATTTTAAGCATTTTGACGAATCAAAATTAAAAAAAGATCTCAGTAATGCGCCTTGGCCGTGTATTGATAATTTTCAAGACGTGAACCGCGCGCTAGCCACGTGTACTAAAGTATTTCTCAGCTTGCTTGATAAACATGCTCCTTGCTGCACCAGAAGAGTACGTAACAAACCTTCTCCATGGTTAAATCCAAACATCAAACAGTTGATGTTTAAGCGAGATTGGTTAAGAAGGAAAACAACTAAAACCGGTATGCTAGAGGATTGGACGGCTTATAGAACTTCAAGAAATTTAGTCAATAAAGAGATAAGACTAGCAAAGAAAAGATTTTATCGGTCACGCATAAACAAGGCATCTGGCGATCAAAAGGCGACGTGGAAAGTGCTTAATGATCTCTTAGGAAAAAAGTCGTGCGTAGCAAAGATAAGTGAATTGAAAAGTGACTGTGGTGTGACAATCACAAATCCTGAGGACATCGCAGATTACACGAACAAATACTTCGCAGCGATCGGCCCAAATCTAGCTTCAAAGATTCAAGTCAATGAAGATAATATTACTCCTACAGAATTCTTGACCAAAAAAGATTCTAGCTTTAATTTAAAAAAAATGGAAGCCTTCAGTGTGCTAAAATTATTGAATGGGGTAAAAATTAACAAGGCAACTGATCGATAAAATATCAAATAGAATTTGAAAAATAGCTGCTCCTGTAATCTATAAGAACTTAACAGACTTATTTAATTCATCTATCACCTCTGGTGTATTTCCATCTGATTGGAAAATAGCAAAGGTCTCTTCACTCTTTAAATCCGGTGATTTGAGCGACGCAAATAATTACAGACCAATTTCTGTCTTACCAAAAATTGCACGAGTATTTGAAAGACTTATATTTGACCAGTTATATACGTATGTTAATGAGAATAACTTTCTTTATACGTACCAGTCCGGATTTAGACCTCTTCATTCAACCCTTACTGCCTTTACTTGATATAACTAATGAGTGGTGTTTTAATATTGATAAAGGCATGGTTAATGAGTTCTTTTCCTGGACTTGAAAAAAGCCTTCGATACCGTTGAGCACAATGTTTTACTTACAAAACTTAGATACTACGGAGTAGAAACTGCAACAATCAGCTGGTTCACCTCGTATTTAGAAAATCGACAACAAGTATGTTATGCTAATGGTATCAACTTATCTATAGATTACCTAACATGTGGTGTTCCTCAAGGTTCAATTTTAGGTCCGCTGCTCTTTCTTATTTATATAAATGATATCTCTAAGTGTTTAGATTATGGGTTAGCAAGATTATTTGGTGACGATACGGACTTGACATTCTCAGGCTGCAGTTTCCCTGCCCCGCAGAATAAAATGTCAAAGAATCTCAGGGGTATAGCCTCTTGGCTTCAGCCAACAGGCTTACCCTAAATATGTTAAAAACTGATTTTATGGTTGTAGGATCAAGACAAAAGAGTGGCGAGCCTGGAAGAGGATATTGCTCTTTCTTTGTTAGACACCGAATTGGATAACGTCAAATCTGTTAAATGTTTTGGTGTAGACATCGATGAATATTTAACTTGGGATAGCCACATGCTAAGTATAAGACAGAAGGTTACCCGTAATTTGAGTGTTCTAAGAAGGATTAAACCTTTTCTAAAAACAGAAAACCTAATTGACATTTACAGGTCAATAATTGAGCCTTACTTTACATATTACAGAAAACCTAATTGACATTTACAGGTCAATAATTGAGCCTTACTTTACATATTGTAGCATTGTTTGGGATAGTATAAGGGAAACGCAGATAGTTAATTTGCAAAGGCTCCAAAACCGTGCAGCGCGAGTAATAACTGGTGCCTCCTATTAGCAGAGATCTAGTGATGTTCTTTGTAAATTAGGCTGAATGACATTAGAAATAATGAGAAAACGTCAAAAAGCCATTTTGATGTTTAAAATACTGAATGGTCTCCCTCCCCCATACCTGTTGAAATGTTTACCCATAGCGCCTCTTTTCACGATTATGGACTGCGATCTTCCAGAATGAATCTTGCGCTCCCTAAAAGTCGCAGAGATTTTTACAGAAACAGTTTTGCATTTACCGGAGCAAGAATCTGGAATGATTTGCTAAACAGTTTAAAGGAAGAAACTTCGCTAAAAAAGTTTATGGGTAAGCTGGACTATTACTATCAGCACCAGCAAAACTAGTTCTAGAACATTAGGCTTCCTAATAGTAATTATTAAAAACTAGATCATTGGATAATGCAATTCAAGACTTTTCATTGGCTTAGCCATTATGGTATATCAGCCAATATACCATAATCTACAAATATGGTAAGCGTACGTGTCAGCTTAAAATTAAAAGGGAGCTAAAAATTTAATAAAATTTAATAATTTAATTTAACGTTTTTAATAAAACAATTATTCCACTCGCGCTTGTTGGATATGAGATGATTATAGCCAACTCGGCGCTACGCGCCTCGTTGGCTATCTATCATCTCATATCCAACGCGCGCTCGTGGAATAATTGTTAATTATAACATAACCAAAGTAAAGCGCGCGCTCTGATTGATCAATTTAGTGTCCCCCATTTGCCCATGGGTGTACGCTGCTGACGTGAGCAAATGCAAAGACTATTTTTCCGCGCGCGCTTGTTTTTTCTGGTCACGTAAGATTTGTTAAATAAAAGCTCTTTAGCTACAATGTATCAATGTTATGTTATAAAACAAATGGTAAACACCACAGCGTACACTATTGAGTTATGGATGCACTTGGGAGGTTTGCTAAGCACTCGAGAAGTTAGAGTCGCTCTCGGCTATCGCCTCGAGCGACTCTTACGCTTCTTTCGTGCTTAGCAACCTCCCGCGTGCATCCATAACTCAATAGTGTACGCTGTGGTGTTTACCATTTGTTAAATATATAACTTGTATCGCGTACGGATTTTGTGTAAACCAAATTTTAATATTGCTGTATTTTTTAACTTGATAAAATGCCGTATTTGAATGAAGGGTTTCATCCATCTGTCTATGAAAAGAACTGTTTTCTAAGTTTGCACTAAAACTTATTGCTTGTTTTGCTAGATAAAAAGATGTCAGCAAACTGTTTTCTCTACAGGTCTTGCGGATCAGGGTTGTCTGAAAGAGTCGAAGCGCTTGAGAAAAGATTGGCGTAGAAAATATAAAGTTTGCGTCAGGTTTTAATGTTTCTATGAGTGAATTTTCGTATCTCCCCTTTCCAGAAATTTCCTGAAATTTGGATCAACTCTAACTTTACTCTAACATCAACTTCAATTTGACTTTACCTTCTATAACTATAGCTTACTTCGATTTGTCATTTGACCTCGCCATTTGAATTTTAGAGAATATTTGATTTTCCATCTGTTTCTTTCTGTCGTAAAGAACTCGATATTTTATCACTGTACCACTTACACCCCAAGATTATTATGCATATTCTCCATGCTGTTCTCTATTCATTTCCTAAGGTGCAGACAAAAAGAATTTGTTTAATATTCAAGAACTTTTATAGTTGGCGAATATTTCTTTTATTCTCGTGGCCTTTATATGTCAGTGTGATATGTGTGATTCGGGGGTGATTTTGTAAGGAGAAATTAATACGGAGCTCAAATAGTTCAAATATCGTAAGGGTAAAAGACTCGAATTCTTATCGCATAGAAATTCCTAGTTAAACATCGCTTCCAACTTTCCCTAACCCTTGTATAACATAACGTATTAGGTTACGTCGATGCCAGTTTGATGAAGTGTTCCTAACATCTGTAAATAATTCTTTAAAAGTTGCTGAGCTCGTTCTTATATATTTATATCTATATTACCTCATAAATATTAATAATATTAATAACTAGATCGCTCTTCGTCACTTTAACGCTTCAGTCGTGCTCATTCTTTGCGTTGATGACGTCATACAATCTCTGTTGACAGGTTCCTACATGTTGCTCACATCAGCACGCGTTGACCTGGTCAGGTGTTTGTTATTCAGTTGAGGCGACAAGCTGATTTCTTCTCTTTACTTTTCTTTGAGGTATTTTGATGCGTTTCATCCTTACTGTCTTCAGTGAGAATTTGATCTGAAAACATACAAAGTGCATAAGGCGATCAGTCCAGAACAGGCCGACAGAGAACAACGATTAAAATCAATACTGAATTAGTATGCAACTGGGCTTGTAATGAAAGATTGTGAGGTAGAAAAACCTTGCATAGTAACTAAAAAACTAAAAATTTAGATTTAAGGCGGTGGTTTCAGAAAGACAGCCAGCCAACCAGTCGGCCAGTGAGTCAGTCATTCGTCAACCAGTGAGTCAGTCATTCGTCAGCCAGTCAGTAAGCCAGTCAGTCGGTCTGTTAGCCAGACACCCAGTCAGTCAGTCAGTTAGTCGGTCGGTGGTGAGTCAGTCAGCCAGTCAGTCGGTCCGCCAGTCCGCATTCAGCCAGTCGGCCCGTCAGCCAGTCAGTCAGTCTGTCAGCCACTCAGCCAGTCAGCTTGTCAGTCAGTCAGCCGGTCAGCCAGTCAGCCGGTCAGCCATTCAGTCAGTCTGTCAGCCACTCAGCCAGTCAGCATGTCAGCCAGTCAGGCAGTCAGCCGGTCAGCCAGTCAGCCAGTCATTCAGCCAGTCAGCTGGTCAGGCGGTCAGCTAGTCAGCTAGTCATGCAGCCAGTCAGCCGGTCAGCCAGTCAGTCAGTCCGTCAGTAAATCAAGCAGTGGGTCGGTCAGATAAGCAATCAGTCCTCCAGTGAGTCATTCAAAAGTAAACCAGTCAGTTAATCAGTTAGGCAAAGAGCCGCTAAATAGATCGATGTGCCCAATAATCAAGTATGTAAAACACTCCTCAGCTCTGCTTCAGAGAGACAATGTAATCTTACAAGAGATATCAACTGTGAGTCAAATTACCTTGATTTCTTGCTGTGCTTTCGTTGCCTTCATGTTTTGGAGGATTCTCATTAGAAGTGCGGAGGTCACACTTTTTATGCGACTCTATCGGTGGCGAGTCGACTTTTTCTGACATGAGTGGAAATTCCATGCGATCCCTTCGTGCTTTTTCGATCACTTCTTCTTCTTCGCCAGCGTCACATTCGCCGCCACACTCACCATCAATAACTGAATTTTCATTTTCTCTGACATCTCTTTCGGCTTGAAGATGCGAAGGGTATCGAACAGCTGTTGTACCATTTGAAACAATCGAATTTTTTGAACAATTCTGAAAATCGTTCATGTGACATTTGGGCTCCAAACTAATTACTGGTTCCTGTTCTCTTTGGGTTGTTGAGTGCATCGGCTCTCGTGTCTTCACAATAATCACGTCACCTGAATCGTCTGAGTCTGGAAAAAAGAGCAGATAAGGTGTGAAATTTTACGTGCAAATTCAGTTTGGTCAAATTTGAATTAATCAACAACTATTCACCGAATTGAAGGTGGCGAATCTGCGAGGTAAATATCCACCGTTAGTTACTGACACGGAGGTGAATAGTTTTTTTTTTTAGTATCTACTAAAACAGTTAGATAATATTTCAAAAAAGAGGCTTTAACTCCTTTATTCCTACAACGGCGATTACAAGATGCTCGGAGGTGAATAGCAAAGGATATTGGGAGTTTGAGTAGCCAATCAGAGCGCGCCTACAAAAGCATCCACTGTTTTAGTGTATCATCCTCTTTATCCTCACCTGGTGTATAATTATAACCTCTTGGTTATTTGTCTACTTTAGCGCACGAACATTTTAAGAGGTTGCTATATTTAACCTATTTAGCTTTAAGAGCTTCCAGCGTCAAATTTCTCCCATAATTTCAGCGGTTGCTTCTACAAGAAAAGGTGTGGTTTACAGTAGACCTCGACCAGTCCCTCCTAATTAGCGAGGTCCGTCGTACGAGTAAAAAAAAATCCTTTGAAAAAAAAGTCGATGTTAGCGCACCGCGTGGAAGTCTTGGATTACTTTTCGTGCCTCACATTGCCAGAGCTCCGCGCGGCGCACTAAAATCAACCCTTTTTTTGTTAATGAAAAGCAGGGACTATTCGTAGTCTTGGTGACAAGGGGGGATTATTTATTTGTTCTCGATGGAGCCTAATAACGCGACTAGCTTCGTTGACCGCTTTCACTACCAAGATATCATTAGTAATTCTCCTTACTGTCTGCCATATAATTCTTATTATGTTAGTTAGGAGAATTTGGTATTGAATCAACTGATATTGCCCTGATTTTCTTTCCTCCTTGTTCTCATCACATGTCTATTTGATATTGTTTTGATTTTGTAGAGAGAAATTCTACCTTGGTCACTCATGGGAGCTGAAGGGTTAATGTGGTCTGTCACACTCTACTCATGTGCTCCATCAAAATACTCGTCACGTGGCCAACATACACTTGTAAACGTTCAAAATAAACCCTGCTTTGATTTAAGAGGACTTCTTTCATGAGGATTTGCTACTCCTCTGTTTTTGATAAACTTTTCATGCGTGAGAACTTTCAATTTGACTCCGTTAATAATTCCGTCCTGGAGTCAAAGTTTGTCTTCAGTCATCGTGTTGTTACAGGCACAGGCAGCGACATGACTCTCATCAAATGCTGGCCGGACCCTTGTAGAAGCACACGACTAAAGCACCAATTCGTAATACAGCTGTCGTAATATTAATCTTCACGGCTAATTTTAAGATGGTGGCATATGCCTTACAACTTGTAAGGAGCAGTGCACGTGCCAATAACAAGTTAGAAAGTCAAGACATGCACAGCTTTTGTGACATGATTCCTCGTTTATCCTTTTTTTAAAATAAACTTTATATCCTGCTTAATCCTTGGCGGTTGTCTTTTTGGTGTTTTCAGTGTTGCCTTTTCTTAAAAAATGTAGGACATGTAACTTACTGCTCTCGAGAGAAGTCACTGTCAGTAAAAATAGTAGTAGGATGGATTTGAGACAAAATTATTTTTTCCAACGTGTCAGCTGAAAATTGGATGAGATCTTTAGAAATAGTTCCTCGAAAAAGGATGGAATTTTTGGTTAATAAAAAACCGACGCCGGGATTAAAATGTGATCACTTTGGATAACAGATTCCTGTATTTCCTAGAAAGAATAACAGACATCCATTGTCTGGCCATTTTGATTGAATTTTGATTCATTCTTGTCTAATCTATACCGGATTTGGGGTTTGTCTCATATTCATCAAAATGTTTGGTGAGCGTGACGGATAGATTTGCAGATTGTTTATTCTTTCCAGAGGTCTCCGGTCATTTTTATTTTTCAACTGTGAAGTAAATGGTCCTTCACCTCCGGCCCAGACTCCAGTTCCAACGTCTTCAAGCCTTGTAACACACTTCAGCAAAATCTGTCCGTCACACCGTACGGTACCTCGTATTTTCGCTCATTGATAACTGATTTATTTCTCTGAAATGTTTACTTGTAATTTTAATGAATACTTATGAACTTTATTAATCGTAGACTTTACGTTTCAGTTATTTATGTGCCTTATTAAGAGGCTGTCTCTCTTATTTCCACCCGGTCAATTTCGCGTCAAAAATAATTTTGCCTGAAACTCTGTCAACAGAAAGACTTTACTTAAGAAAGAACTAAATTAGATTTGGTTTGTTTCGAAATAATTTTCTGACTGCGTTAGGGGCCATAATTGTTTCCCAGTCTCTTGGGACCGTCGCAACGTCTCGAAAATTGAAAAGTAGGCATATTTTGTAACATTGTAAAATATTTGATTCGCATAGTTAAGCCACCGAATTTATATCACATTGCTTAAAAACCTTTCTAGTTTGCCAAGAAAGTTAGAATTTTCCCTCTCAATATATCTGAAAAGGCGAATTTTAGCATATTCTGACCCCTATAAATCTCCATCGGCCGATGACCGAAAATAACCTTGATTTAGACGTTAAGTTTTGGGATTTGGGACCTGGTTGACAACTCTATCCTACACAGCCATTAAGTTTAGACCTTTATAAGCAAAAAAAATGCAAAAAGCCCCTGTACGTTTTCAATTTTTCAAAAGTTAGGACCGTTTGAATCAGCACATGTACGAGCATTCGCGATTTTCTCACCTATACTAAAATCGAACCACTGGAGCAGATTTCGTCATAAATACAGCTTACCTTCGCCGCACCTTGGCTTTATGTGAGATTTCAGATGTTCCTCGCTCCCCAAACTGGTGAACTTAATGATAACTCCAGCAAATAACTCCAAACTTCAGCGGTCGGCGTGTATCGACACTCTTCTTTAAATGGTTGTCGCGAACTAAACTCGAAAACTAAAGCCATGTTTCGCACCTAATGTCCTGTTAAAACTTTGGATCGCTGCTGCATTCTCTTCAAGAATCAGTCATAGAACTCCACAAGTCTATATGTCGAAGTTTGGGGGCTAAAATTTGGAATTTAAGGCTGAACGATTGCACTATCGAGCACAGCCGTGGTTCTGTTTTCACAGAGGTCCGCATTGACCATTGCGGGTGAACCCGCTGGCCCTTTATTTTTCTGAAGGGCCTGCAAGTGTAGTATGGCATGCAAGTGCTTTTTCGAAACCAGAAAGGCTTCAGTCTGTAGCGAGTCTTCAGCGAGGTTGATAAAGCTCTCAGAATGTAGAGGTGACATCAATGATCATCTACAAGCATGTCACTTAGGTCAGCTTAGAGGAAAGGTACAAGAATATGAGCTTATCGTTAACAGGTCAGGGTTGCAACACGACCTTCCTCCGATCAACTTGAAGAACTTTGGATCTGCGAAAAGCATAGAGGAAACATGGGTAAAAACTGGCGACGACGTCGCACTTGCCACTACCCGCTACACAACGGCCGGAAAAAGCAGCTAAATACTAGAAATGCAGTTCATCTCGACATGTCAAGGGAAATTAATGCTATCTTTTCAGAACTAGTTCCAACAGTTTCCCGTAAGTATGATTATGTAAATTATAGCTTACCAATAAGGTATTGTCCTGAAATGTGGACCACGGTTTAAATTAAGATAAGATCTACACATATATTGAGGTGCAGTAAATGTCAGAACTCAGTATTTTGGATTTGATTAACATCTGGGCCAAAGCTCGCACGCAAGTGAGTATAAAAAAAAAACAGCTGCTGTGATTTCGTCGCAAGATACGTACCGTCATTCCACATGGAGGCCATGTGACAGCTAGTGCAACTTGATAACTTAAATCTCACTTCGACTTGTAACAATGCTTTGAAGCAAACTTGAAATCTACAACCAAAGTTTCCAACACTACAAAATTGCGACGTTAGTCAATTATGCTTATAATCGGGAAACAGCAGTTGTACTGAAAAATGCGTAAAATTTTGGGTTTTTCTGCCCTACCTTACCTCTCAACATCTACATGTTTACAAAAACATTTTTTACGTCATACACGCAAGGCGAGATACCAGATAAATAAACTTGGAGAGTTATTTGACACCAACGTTTAAAATGTTGCAAGATAACATTCCTTCTGTTTTTGGCGTTTATACATTTACACAAAACCATTTTGCGTCAATGATATAGAAACCAGGAGGCATCGATTTTCGTCCTTTCAGTCCCTAGAGTCGACAACAACCTTTGCAGCACACCCCCTAATGGAAATTTAAGAGAGTACCCAGTGGTCACGTGATCATAGTGCAACTGTTTTTATTTGTTGTCTATAATTATTACTCTGCTTATTATCATTTTGCATTATTGTTGTATTTCGTGCTTTTCAGTAATCTGTGTATCTTGTTACAAGCTGCACAAGATCAAACTCGCGGAGAACATGACGTTGTTGCAAGATCCTATAAATAAAGCAGACCATGATATGCATTGACACCTAGAGAACTTTCAAGGACAAATGTTCAATGGAAATGTTACATGCAAGCAAAATTGTTTTCCTCGGCGTGGCCACACACTAAAATATTTCGCGCAACATTACTAATGCAGTAAGCAAATTATGTTTACTGGTGCATGGCCAAAATGGGAAAAATTTTCGAAAAAATGACAAACAGTTTTTTGGCTTTAAATTGGACGACTTTAAAAGAGAAAATGGTTGATAATGTACCATACAACTGCACGCGGTGATGCTGATTGTGAACAGAACGGAATTTTTTGCGCATATTGCTGACGAAGATGAGCTAAATTCTACTTTCGCAACAATGCGCTCAAAAATTTCAGTGGTGGACACACTATGCAGTTAATCACATGGCGGGAGGACTTCTAATTTTTGTTTGATTTTCTCAACTCCCAGACTCGCCAAACGAATGACAGCTATAAATCTTGCAAAGGTCACCTCAACGCCTACCGCGACGCCGCCTCGACCGAAAGCGAATGCCTTTACATCTGATTGGACTCTAGGATGTAGATCTGGGACCGACACCCAGAGCCCGGGAGACGAAGAGGCAGCTGAAAGTACCAGCGAGTTTGCAATGTCGGCGTTTACAGATGCCACGGAGAAACTGAACCCACTAGCAACCGGTGGTGGTCGCGTAGTCCCTTGACCTTTCAGCTGAAAAGTACATGGGAGGAGGCAAAAGAACACGAGAAAGAGATTTGCATCGACAAGGCTACTGAAGCTTGTACTCTCGTTTGTGACGTCATAGCGCCGAAGGCTGGACAAGAGCTATTTCAGGCCTGTTTCACACCCGATAAAGGGACCAGCCACATGCACCTTGTGCCGTTGATGCAGGCCTACAGCAAAGCCATGACGAGTACCTTGAAGACCCAAATTCTTAGCCTGTATGCGTATCGATATCCAGTGAAGACGATTCAGAAAATCCACGAGCCATACGCAAAGTTAACCGAGTGACAAATTAGACGCGCTAGAGCTCATGCAAGAGAATGTGGTCCGGGTTCTTTGGTCGAAAAGTGCCCATGTCATCGAGTTCGACTGCCACCAATAAAGCTTGACCATTTCTTAGACTTCGCGAACCGCCCCTACTTTTATCAAGACGTGTCATTTAGTACGAGGAAACTGAGGCTCAGCAGTAGCGAGAAGATCACAATACCAAATGTCATTCGCAAAGTCACAAGGTCAACAATGGTCAAGCAGTGCCTTCAGGTCTGCCAAGAGGAGCAGTTTGAACCACTGAGCCGTTCAACCCTATTTCGCATCCTCGAGGTAAGGGAAGCATCTCAACAGAAGTCCCTTAGCGGTTTGGATAACACAGCAGCTAATGGGTCGGCGGGGTTCGCGCAACTCCTCCGAATAGTGGACGAGCTTGATCAGATTGGGCTCGCGAAGAACGTGGCAGACGAACTGCGAAGAGCCCTCAGCGAGGGTAAGAGGTACCTCAAAACCCAGTTTCAGGGTCACTGCCAGGAAGATGAGAGCGAATGTCCCGACCGCTGTCGTAACTTTGGTCTCCGCGATCCAAACGATCCAGATTTCCAGGAACAATGCTCACATCAACACACGCTTTTCTGCTCTCAATGCGACGAAATTACTTCCGTTTTGCAGAAGATGCAACAGATTGTTAAGGATAACAAAACCTTAGTTTTTTATAAATCCAAATTATTACACTTAGGTAACACGGAAAGCCGTAAAAATCTTGAACAAAAGCTCATCTTTCAAACCGGCAGTCTAAATCCCACAGGGATCAACGAACGCTTTTCATTCCACTAATTTATTTTTGTTTTTTCTCGTTGCCATGTTTTCACCAATAACGTAGCTCCATTTCTGCCTTTAAAAGTACACACAACCCACAATTCCTCTATTCGCTCCGACGAAGGGCTAACGCTCGAAACGTCAGCTTTTGTAATTGTTACGGTGGCCAATTTACCATTTCAACTTTGTTGATATATCCAAATTACTCAGTTTTTTACAGCGAGGACCAAAAAATGACTTGTTGTACGATATTCAGAAATCTTCGGAGGCTATCGTTCAGTGGAAAGTTCACATTATGAGGTCCGTGAATCAGGAATGTGCAAAGCAAGATATCATCGCAAAGCTTGACCAGACTTCGTGTCTTCTTGTTATAGATTGGGCGATGAAGTTTCTGCAGCTGCGCTATAGAGAGAAGCAAAGTGACTGGTACGGAAAAAGAGGGTTAAGTTGACACATTAGTAGCGTTGTGTCTCGAAGCCAGTCTAACACGACGGAAGTCATCTCGTACGCTCACCTCTTTGATCAGTGTACTCAGGACTGGTATGCAGTTACGTCAATTCTCGAAGATCTTCTAAAGCAGCTGAAAGTCAAGAATCCTTTGCTGCAGAAAGTTCATCTGAGGTCAGATGAAGCCGGTTGCTATCATAATAGCTCCCTAGTAACCGCTGTGAGAGATGTCGCAAAAGGAGTTGGGGTTGAAATTCATAGTTATCACTACTCGGAGCCGCAGTCTGGTAAAGACATTTGCGATCGTATCCTCTGCCCAATGAAGTCCCCTATTCGCGCTTACTGCAACGAAGGGCACGATGTTCTAACTGCCGTGGACATGAGAGATGTATTCATGCAACACCCAGTGAAGGGAACAACCGCTGCAGTTAGCATAGTCCACGAATCAAAGAACACTCTCTGTATAAATAGGATTGAGCATTTCAGTAGCTTCCACAACTTCGAATATGGAGATACCGGTCTTGAGAGTTTGGAAATGTTATGGCATCGGTAAAGGGAAATACATCCCATATGACGTGATTTATATCCAAGCACCAAGGTGAAACGTCCCTTCAAACCATAGAATCTCAAGAGTTTTATGATCGTCCTGAAAAGCGTGTGGTCAAGCGTCGTTGAAAGGACAGCAAGGAAACAGAGAGTACAACGCCATTGTTTGAATGCTCTGTGCTTGGGTATGTTGAAGTGTTCGAAACGTTTTCGCAACTAGAGCTCCGCCTGGACGTTGGAAAGCATACAGTCAGCAGGTTAAGCCAGTATGCTGCAATCAAAAGGGGCTGGGCCCTTAAGTTCTCGTCAATAGATACCGCTTGTATCGAGTGTTTGAGCTGTTCGTCGGATTCCAGTATACCACTCACTTCTCCTGGGGATACTTCGCCCCCCTCGTCTCTACGAACAGGATGGGCCGTAAGCAAACCGAGGGGCAGTGTTAGATTTTCAGAGAATGTAAAATAATACCTAACGGCACGGTTTACACTTGGAGAAAGAACTGGGCGAAAGGCAGACCCCGCCCAAGTTGCAGTGGACATGCGAAATGCGAAAAATGAATCAAATGCGCGTTTGTTCACTAGAGAACAGTGGCTGACAAAGAGCTTTTTCTCCCGGCTAGCAGCCATGCGACGCAAAGATCAGGGTGTGATCGGGATATCGCTGGACGAACAGGAAGATGTCCAATGCGTCCAGGAGAATTCCGAGAGACAAGATCTGGTAGACAAAGTTAACAAAGAGATCAAAGTCTCGCATCCAATCTGCTACGACACGTATGACCTCTGTGAACGTTACCACAGTAACACACTTCAGAAATTCAATGTGGTTTTGTTGCGAGCCATCTGTAGTCATTTTGAGATCCCTGTAAAACTGAGAGACAAAAAGCAGACCCTCGTAGACAAACAGTCCGACGTGATTAAGGATTGTCCGTGTGTTTCACAGTAGACTTATGTAAACAATGTCCTATACAGTTGCTGAAAGTGTAGAATATTTTCTACAGGTACAAACTTCCTTTAGTTCCGATATCAAGTTCTGACGGCGTTGTTATAGTGTAATACTCAAAGCTTATGATATCTGTGACATTAAATTTTGTCGTGCTTTACTCACTTAGAATTCAGAACTAAATCAGTGAAAGATAGTACCTAGTTTGACGACATGTCAAGCAGTGTCTGATACACGATATAGGCATCGTACTGAGCCTTGCTCTTCAAGTCAAAATCATTTTAAAGTGCACCTAAACGCAAAATTTTTTTTTCGCTTAACGAAATAAGCGTATTTTTTGGAGTATTTCTGTGCAAACATTTTTTTATTTGCTCAAATCCTCAATTGTCTGTGCCCAGTCAAAATACGGAAAATCGGCCGCCATCTTGCCCCACGGCCGAGTTTAAAGAGGAATGGCTCTAGCGGGTAATGTGACGTCAAATCGAGAACACGAAAGTCTGCATTTCACACATTTTCGCTTGTTTGGGAAGGTTGTAGTCGATTTTTTTCGAAAATATGCCGACTAAGTGTGTCGTAAGAGGATGTAGCAACGTGCGAAATTTGCAAGAGGGTATCACGCTTCATACATTCCTCATACAACACACCTGGTCGGCATATTTCGGACAATATCGACCACAACCTTCCCAAACAAGTGAAAATGTGTGAAAAGCAGACTTTCGTGTTCTCGATTTGACATCACATTATCCGCTAGAGCCATTCCTCTTTAAACTCGGTCGTGGGGCAAGATGGCGGACGATTTTCCGTATTTTGACTAGGCACAGAAAATTTAAGATTTAAGCAAATTAAAAAATTTTTGCACAGAAATACTCCAAAAAATAAGCTTTTTTCGTTAAGCGAAAAAAAATTTTTGGGTTTAGGTGCACTTTAACGAAACAGGGATAAGTGTGTTCAGCTTGTCGCAATCAGTGATATTGTTTTATAAAAAAGATTGAAGATTTACCAGAAGCAACACTTATAACATCTGTTCATGCCAAGCATGTGTCAAAATTTTTATCACGTTTGTAGCCGATTTCTCCGACAATTCTTTATCCTTTTTAGACGTCAAAGTTTCAATTGAAGGTAACGGTTTATGCACTAGTGTGTATTACAAACCTACAGACTCGCATAATTACTTGTTATATTCGTCTTCGCATCCATCTCATGTTAAGAATTCCATTCCTTTTTCTCAGTTTCTAAGACTTCGTCGTTTATGTAGTGATGACTCTGATTTCCACCACAAATCAGAGTCAATCTGCCAGTTCTTCGATAAACGTGGTTACCCTGTTTCCGTCGTTCAAGCGACTTACCACCGCTCTCAACTTATTGATCGACATTCAGCACTACAAACGTCGCATAAGGAAGATTCCAACCGCATTCCATTCACTCTCACGTTTCACCCTCACAACCACTCAGTTAAATCCATCATTCTTAAAAACTTTAAATTACTTCAAAACGATCTAGAGACAAGCACCATCTTTTCGCAGCCTCCGCTCATTTCATTCAAACGCGACAAAAACATAGGCAATTTTTTGGTCAGAAGTTCTTTTCAGACTAATGACTAACCAGGCACTTTTAAATGCGCTCGTGCACGATGCAAAACGTGTCCTTTCATTCACAACACTGATAAAATATCGGGACCTAAACGATCCATTAAGATCACCGATCACTTCAAGTGCATCTCCGCCAATGTAATCTATTACATAACTTGCACTTCTTGCAAAAAGATATACATCGGCGAAACAGGCAGAAGACTAGGTGACCGATTCCGAGAACACCTTCGAGACGTGGAAAGGAATGACAAGGACACATCGAAACCAGTCGCTAGACATTTTAATTTACCTAATCATTCTAAGCAACACATGGCAATCTGCGGTCTTTCCTTGCACTTAGGTGGCACGGAAAGCCGTAAAAATCTTGAACGAAAGCTCATCTTTCAAACCGGCAGTCTAAATCCCACAGGGATCAACGAACGCTTTTCATTCCACTAATTTATTCATGTTTTTCTCGTTGCCATGCTCCCACCAATAACGTAGCTCCATTTTCTGCCTTTAAAAGCACACACAAGCCACATCTCCTCTATTCGCTCCGACGAAGGGCTAACGCTCGAAACGTCAGCTTTTGTAATCATTACGGTGGCTAATTTACCATTTCAACTTTGTTGATATATCCAAATTATTTCGTTACTCCCACCGACGCAGCCCCAAACAGTTTCTTTCGAAACTATCAGCCTTTATTCAATTTTAAGTAATGTTGTTTCCTTTTTTTTTTTTCTCATTTTTATTCCGTTATGCGATTCAAGGAAAATCCATTACTTCACTCGTGAATTCCGCATTTAATTGCACGCGAAAACCGATGTCGCACGAATCTCGAAACGATGAGTGCGATATCGGTTTTCGCGTGCAATTTAATGCGGAATTCCCTCGTCAAGTAATGAATTTTCCTGTAAAATGGAGTTATCGATGACGATGAAATTTGGTTTTTTTCTTTCCCTTACATGGTCAAGATATCGATCAAGTTAGTCGGTACGATTACTGGAAGTATCGATCAAGGAAGTATTTTCGCTTTTACGAAGGGTTTTCTTCGGTTTACTGGCAACGCTTAGGTTCTGATTGCTCACATCATTCTATAACAATCAAACTGCTCAATAAGAACAGGCGAGGACACAAGAAAACGCAAGTTTACCCTATAACATTATCATCGTTAATATTATTATTGTTGTTATCGTCATTGTTATCATTATTTTAATTAATTTTTTTGCATTGTAAATGCTATAAAAATCTATATGAATTATTAATACAAGACAACTTAAGATCGTATTTTAATTGTCAAGGAACAGCTTGCAAATGGCTGTTTCGCACTAGGAACGCTACGGCGATCTGATGTCCAAGATAACCGCGAGTATTTTCTAGACTGAGTCGTCGATAAGGTATTTCGAATTCATTCTCTATGCAGCCATAGTTATGACACATACGAGATAAGAAAACTAGATATGTAGATTCCCTTTTCAGCTTTACTATCTCATCAGGGGTATTCAGCTGATAGCCATATCAAACAACGTTTTATTAAGGGTTCAACTATTTGGCAAAGCAGAATAAACGATCTATCATTCAAATTTGAAATATAGGGTCAATTTTCTTGAAATTTTGGTTTTCTTCTAGTTGGAAAACTCTTGAAAATGGCTTCTATTTTGGCTCACAAAGGTAGTAAACTGTCTTAAACTGAATACCTTACGTTTTAAACGTACGTGCTTGTATTTATTTTTTGTTAGACTTACTTTTGTTTACAACTTAATTTTACAGTGCTTTTGAGAGTCATATTGAAAACTGAAGTAAATTTCAATTGTCTGCAATCGTTAGGGAATAAGCTAGTTGGGTTTTATATAGTGTGCCCTTCAGAGAAGATCACACAATGGGAACTTCAAGGGAAACTAAAACCATCTGCCGACATGTTCGATAGGGAAGAGGCTAGTTGGGTTGTATATAGTGTGCTCTTCAGAGAAGATCACACAATGGAATGGGAACTTCAAGGAACGTTGTAACCATCTGCCGACATGTCCTATATTTGGGATACTCCTATGATTTTTCGAACGTTTTGCTTACAGTTTCATTTTCAAAGCCATTTGTAGAATAAGTGACTAGAACATCCATGTACATGTTCCATTTTGTGTTCTCAGTCAAAGCGATGGCTATCAACAAAATAATTTTTCAAGACGAAGAAGCGCTGAGTTTTTCAGTTCGTCGTCAATAGACCAGAGAAAAACGGTGTCATTGAAACTTTTAAGGAAGAAAAGTTTTCAGCGATTTTTAAGGTTGTACGTAAATTGCACCATTTCCTGCCGCCAAAATCTCTATCTCAGCCCGGATTATGCGCCACGATACTTTAAAAAGCGATAAAAATATGGTTTTGAACTGAAGCGAGAAAAAGGATTCCATACCCATTTTAAAAACGCGTGCAATTATCTACGCGGAATTAATAATAAGGTTGCTAGGCAAAAAAAAAAAAAACGTCTTTACTGATCTTGACTTTCATCTTCTAATCATATGCCTCTAGTGACGACTTCTGCGAAAAGGTCGATTTCAAATCGAAAAAAAATGTGAGTCAAAATGAACTAAGGTTCAGGCGGAATTTCACTGACAAATCAACACAGATGTAAAGGGTGAAACCGGCGTCACCACGCTGCCATAAGTCAACATATGCAGTCTCGAATATGCTGCCTCGACAGAAACACGAATTCTAATTGAGAACTCGGTATATCTCATTGCAAGGCATATTCACTTGTAAAAAACTGGCCTTAGTCCTGCGTTTCTCTTATATTCTTGACATTAAGTAAATGTTATCTAAAGACTACCAGCCTCACTCCCGTTTCGAAATAAAAAGCATTACAAGAGCTGTTAGCTTCAAAGACCAGCCGACGAAAGGAAGAAGGAACGATATTAAGAGGCTGTCTCTCTTATTTCCACCCGGTCAATTTTGCGTGAAAAATAATTTTGCCTGAGACTCTGTCAACAGAAAGACTTTACTTAGGAAAGAACTAAATTAGGTTTGGTTTGATTCGAAATAATTTTCTGACTGCGTTAGGGGCCACAGTTATTTCCCAGTCCGTAGGAACCGTGGCAACGTCTCGAAAATTGAAAAATAGGCATATTTTGTAACATTGTAAAATGTTTGATTCGCATAGTTAAGCCACCGAATTTGTATCAGATTGCTTAAAAACCTTTCTAGTTTGCCAAGAAAGTTAGAATTTACCTTCTCAATATATCTGAAAAGGCGAATTTTAGCATATTCTGACCCCTATAAATCGCCATCGGCCGATGGCCTTAAATAACCTTGATTTAGACGTTAAGTTTTGGGATTTGGGACCTGGTTGACAACTCTATCCTACACAGCCGTTAAGTTTAGACCTTTATAGGCCAAAAAATGCAAAACCCCTGTACGTTTTCGATTTTTCAAAAGTTATGACCGTTTCAATCAGCACATGTACGAGCATTCGCGATTTCATCACCTACACCAAAATCGAACTACTGGAGCAGATTTCGTCATAAATACAACTTACCCGCTTTGCAGCCCGGCTTCATGGCTAACTTCAGCATTTTTGTAATAACCAAATTTCTGAAATCCATGACAACCTCAAGAAATTGCTCGGTTTTGCCTTCGAAAAGTACGCTGCATACATTGTGATTCGATCGTGGTATCAAAACAAATGGTCGGAATTATGGCCACATTTCGCAGTTAATTACCCATTTAATATCGCTTCCGAGGTGAATTTTTCCAGAATCAGAATATGAACTCTCCATGTCTGGAAGCTAAGGGGGAAATGAGGGTTTTAGGCTTCTGAAGTGAAGAAATAATCGCTTAAATTTAGATCACGACGATCCATTTCGATGTTGTACTGTTCTCACAAAGGTCCGCACAAAAGAGAAGACCGCTGATAACTTGTGCCGTACGCTGTGTCGTATGATTTTGTTCTATCCCAATTTACACCTCAATGTAATATCTGGGGAGAAAATTGTGACTGAAAAGAATAAATGCTTTCAAGCTGGAGTTTGATATGATACAATTAATATATTAATTTCAAATGTCCTGACCTTGCTTCTCTCGGTTCCGCGTCGATTGTGTCCACAGACCAGCAACTTGTCAATAGCCGGAGAAATCGGCTACAAACGTGATAAAAGTTTTGACACATGCTTGGTATGAACAGACGTCATAAGTGTTGCTTCTGGTAAATTTTCAATCGTTTTTATAAAAAAATATCACTGTTTGCGACAAGCTAAACACACTTATCCCTGTTTTCGTTAAAAATGATTTTGACTTGAAGAGCAAGGCTCAGTACGATGCCTATATCGTGTATCAGACACTGCTTGACATGTCGTCAAACTAGGTACTATCTTTCACTGATTTAGTTCTGAATTCTAAGTGAGTAAAGCACGACAAAATTTAATGTCACTGATATCATAAGCTTTGAGTATTAATAATAATAATAATAATAATAATAATAACGAATTTTTATACAGGATTGAAAACCCATCAGTGTGTAACACTGTTGTCCTTGGGGTCCTGTAACAACACTATAACAACGCCGTCAGAACTTGATATCGGAACTAAAGGAAGTTTGTACCTGTAGAAAATATTCTACACTTTCAGCAACTGTATAGGACATTGTTTACATAAGTCTACTGTGAAACACACTGACAATCCTTAATCACGTCGGACAGTTTGTCTACGAGGGTCTGCTTTTTGTCTCTCAGTTTTACAGGGATCTCAAAATGACTACAGATGGCTCGCAACAAAACCACATTGAATTTCTGAAGTGTGTTACTGTGGTAACGTTCACAGAGGTCATACGTGTCGTAGCAGATTGGATGCGAGACTTTAATCTCTTTGTTAACTTTGTCTACCAGATCTTGTCTCTCGGAATTCTCTTGGACGCATTGGACATCTTCCTGCTCGTCCAGCGATATCCCAATCACACCCTGATCTTTGCGTCGCATTGCCGCTAGCCGGGAGAAAAAGCTCTCAACTTAGCTCTTTGTCAGCCACTGTTCTCTAGTGAACAAACGTGCATTTGATTCATTTTTCGCATTTCGCATGTCCACTGCAACTTGGGCGGGGTCTGCCTTTCGCCCAGTTCTTTCTCCAAGTGTAAACCGTGCCGTTAGGTATTCTTTTACATTCTCTGAAAATCTAACA
This sequence comes from Stylophora pistillata, assembly GCF_964205215.1. NCBI lineage: Eukaryota > Metazoa > Cnidaria > Anthozoa > Scleractinia > Pocilloporidae > Stylophora > Stylophora pistillata. Next base: position 1,712,626 of record NC_142524.1, on the reverse strand, counting down.
CTGCCCCTCGGTTTGCTTACGGCCCATCCTGTTCGTAGAGGCGAGAGGGGCGAAGTGTCCCCAGGAGAAGTGAGTGGTATACTGGAATCCGACGAACAGCTTGAACACTCGATACCAGCGGTATCTATTGACGAGAACTTAAGGGCCCAGTCCCTTTTGATTACATCATACTGGCTTAACCTGCTGACTGTATGCTTTCCAACGTCCAGGTGGAGCTCTAGTTGCGAAAACGTTTCGAACACTTCAACACACCCAAGCACGAAGCATTCAAACAATGGCGTTGTACTCTCTGTTTCCTTGCTGTCCTTTGAACGACGCTTGACCACACGCTTTTCAGGAGGATCATAGAACCCTTGAGATTCTATGGTTTGAAGGGACGTTTCACCTTGGTGCTTGATATAAATCACGTCATATGGGATGTACTTCCCTTTACCGATGCCATAACATTTCCAAACCCTCAGACCGGTATCTCCATATTCGAAGTTGTGGAAGCTACTGAAATGCTCAATCTTATTTATACAGAGAGTGTTCTTTGATTCGTGGACTATGCTAACTGCAGCGGTTGTTCCCTTCACCGGTGTTGCGACAATGCATCTCTCATGTCCACGGCAGTTAAAACATCGTGCCCTTCGTTGCAGTAAGCGCGAATAGAGGACTTCATTGGGCAGAGGATACGATCGCAAATGTCTTTACCAGACTGCGGCTCCGAGTAGTGATAACTATGAATTTCAACCCCAACTCCTTTTGCAACATCTCTCACAGCGGTTACTAGCGAGCTGTTATGATAGAAACCGGCTTCATCTGACCTCAGATGAACTTTCTGCAGCAAAGGATTCTTGACTTTCAGCTGCTTTAGAAGATCTTCGAGAATTGACGTAACTGCATACCAGTCCTGAGTACACTGATCAAAGAGGTGAGCGTATGAGATGACTTCCGTCGTGTTAGACTGGCTTCGAGACACAACGCTACTAATGTGCCAACTTAACCCTCTCTTTCCGTACCAATCACTTTGCTTCTCTCTATAGCGCAGCTGCAGAAACTTCATGGCCCAATCTATAACAAGAAGACACGAAGTCTGGTCAAGCTTTGCGATGATATCTTGCTTTGCACATTCCTGATTCACGGACCTCATAATGTGAGCTTTCCACTGAACGATAGCCTCCGAAGATTTCTGTATATCGTACAACAAGTCATTTTTTTGGTCCTCGCTGTAAAAAACTAAGGTTTTTTTATCATTAACAATCTGTTGCATCTTCTGCAAAACGGAAGTAATTTCGTCGCATTGAGAGCAGAGAAGCGTGTGTTGATGTGAGCATTGTTCCTGGAAATCTGGATCGTTTGGATCGCTGAGACCAAACTTACGACAGTGGTCGGGACATTCGCTCTCATCTTCCTGGCAGTGACTCTGAAACTGGGTTTTGAGGTACCTCTTACCCTCGCTGAGGGCTTTTCGCAGTTCGTCGGCCACGTTCTTTGCGAGCCCAATCTGATCAAGCTCGTCCACTATTCGGAGGAGTTGTGCGAACCCCGCCGACCCATCAGCTGCTGTGTTATCCAAGCCGCTAAGGGACTTCTGTTGAGATGCTTCCCTTACCTCGAGGATGCGAAATAGGGTTGAACGGCTCAGTGGTTCAAACTGCTCTTCTTCGCAGAACTGAAGGTACGGCTTGACCATTGTTGACCTTTGACTTTGCGAATGACATTTGGCATTGTGATCTTCTCGCCACTGCTGAGCCTCAGTTTCCTCGTACTAAATGACACGTCTTGATAAAAGTAGGGGCGGTTCGCGAAGTCTAAGAAATGGTCAAGCTTTATTGGTGGCAGTCGAACTCGATGACATGGGGACTTTTCGACCAAATAACCTGGACCACATTCTCTTGCATGAGCTCTAGCGCGTCTAATTTGCCACTCGGTTAACTTTGCGTATGGCTTGTGGATTTTCTGAAGTGTCTTCACTGGATATCGATACGCATACAGGCTAAGAATTTGGGTCTTCAAAGTACTCGTGATGGCGTTGCTGTAGGCCTGCATCAACGGCACAAGGTCCATGTGGCTGGTCCCTTTATCGGGTGTGAAACAGGCCTGAAATAGCTCTTGTCCAGCCTTCGGCGCTATGACGTCACAAACGAGACTACAAGCTTCAATAGCCTTGTCGATGCAAATCTCTTTCTCGTGTTCTTTTGCCTCCTCCCACGTACTTTTCAGCTGAAAGGTCAAAAGACTGACGCGGCCACCACCGGTTTCTAGTGGGTTCAGTTTCTCCATGGCATCTGTAAACGCCGACATTGCAAACTCGCTGGTACTTTCAGCTGCCTCGTCGTCTCCAGAGCTCTGGCTGTCGGTCCCAGATCTGCATCCGAGTCCAATGAGATGTAAAGGCATTCGCTTTCGGTCGAGGCGGCGTCGCGGCAGGCGTTGATGTGACCGTTGCAAGATTTATAGCTGCCATTCGTTTGGCGAGTCTGGGAGTTGAGAAAATCAAACAAAAATTAGAAGTCCTCCCGCCATGTGATTAACTGCATAGTGTGTCCACCACTGAAATGTTTGAGCGCATTGTTGCGAAAGTAGAATTTAGGTCATCTTCGTCAGCAATACGCACAAAAAATTCCGTTCTGTTCACAATCAGCATCACCGCGTGCAATTGTATGGTACATTATCAACCATTTTCTCTTTTAAAGTCGTCCAATTTAAAGCCAAAACATTGTTTGTCATTTTTTCGAAAATGTTTCCCATTTTGGCCATGCACCAGTAAACATAATTTGCTTACTGCATCAGCAATGTTGCGCGAAATATTTTAGTGTGTGGCCTCGCCGAGGAAAACAATTTTGGTTGCATGCAACATTTCCGTTGAACGTTTGTCCTTGAAAGTTCTCTAGGTGTCAATGCATATCATGGTCTGCTTTATTTATAGGATCAGGTAGCGTTATATCACCTTTAAGGTTCGTCTTCTTGCTGGTTACTTTCTTCGGGACGTTGCCCTTGCAACAACGTAATGTTCTCCGCGAGTTTGATCTTGTGCAGCTTGTAACAAGATACACAGATTACTGAAAAGCACGAAATACAACAATAATGCAAAATGATAATAAGCAGAGTAATACTTATAGATAACAAATAAAAATAGTTGCACTATGATCACGTGACCCCTGGGTACTATCTTAAAATTCCAATATGGGGTGTGCTGCAAAGGTTGTTGAACTCGACTCTAGGGATAAAAGGACGAAAATCGATGCCTCCTGGTTTCTATATCAATGACGCAAAAGGGCTTTTTGTAAATGTATAAACGTCAAAAACAGAAGGAATATTATCTTGCAACAGCGCAAACATTGGTGTCAAATAACTCTCCAAGTTTATTTATCTGGTATCTCGCCTTGCGTGTATGACATAAAAAATGCTTTTGTAAACATGTAGATGTTGAGAGATAAGGTAGGGCTGAAAAACCCAATATATTACGCATTTTTTCAGTACAGTTGCTGTTTCCCGATTATAAACATAATTGACTAACGTCACAATTTTGTAGTGTTGGAAACTTTGGTTGTAGATTTCAAGTTTGCTTCAGAGCATTGTTACGAGTCGAAGTGTGATTTAAGTTATCAAGTTGCACTAGCTGCCACATGGCCTCCATGTGGAATGATGGTACGTATCTTGCGACGAAATCACAGCAGCTGTTTTGTTTTATACTCATTTGCGTCCGAGCTTTGGCCCAGATGTTAATCAAATCCAAAATACTGAGTTCTGACATTTACCGCACCTCAATATATGTGTAGATCTTATCTTAATTTAAACCCTGGCCCACATTTCAGGACAATACCTTATTGGTAAGCTATAATTTACATAATCATACTTACGGGAACCTGTTGGAACGAGTTCTGAAAAGATAGCATTAATTTCCCTTGACATATCGAGATGAACTGCATTTCTAGTATTTAGCTGCTTTTTCCGGCCGTTGTGCAGCGGGTAGTGGCAAGCGCGACGCGGTCGCCAGTTTTTACCCATGTTTCCTCTATGCTTTTCGCAGATCCAAAGTTCTTCAAGTTGATCGGAGGAAGGTCGTGTTGCAACCCTGACCTGTTAACGATAAGCTCATATTCTTGTACCTTTCCTCTAAGCTGACCTAAGTGACATGCTTGTAGATGATCATTGATGTCACCTCTACATTCTGAGAGCTTTATCAACCTCGCTGAAGACTCGCTACAGACTGAAGCCTTTCTGGTTTCGAAAAAGCACTTGCATGCCATACTACACTTGCAGGCCTTCCAGAAAAATAAAGGGCCAGCGGGTTCACCCACAATGGTCAATGCGGACCTCTGTGAAAACAGAACCACGGCTGTGCTCGATAGTGGAATCGTTCAGCCTTAAATTCCACATTTTAGCCCCCAAACTTCGACATGTAGACTTGTGGAGTTCTATGACTGATTCTTGAAGAGAATGCAGCAGCGATCCAAAGTTTTAACAGGACATTAAGCGCGAAACATGGCTTTAGTTTTCGAGTTTAGTTCGCAACAACCAGTTAAAGAAGAGTCTCGATACACGCCGACCGCTGAAGTTTGGAGTTATTTGCTGGAGTTATCATTAAGTTCACCAGTTTGGGGAGCGAGGAACATCTGAAATCTCACATAAAGCCAAGGTGCGCCGAAGGTAAGCTGTATTTATGACGAAATCTGCTCCAGTGGTTCGATTTTAGGGTAGGTGAAAAAATCGCGAATGCTCGTACATGTGCTGATTCAAACGGTCATAACTTTTGAAAAATCGAAAAGGTAGAGGGGTTTTTACATTTTTTTGCGTATAAAGGTCTAAACTTAACGGCTGTGTAGGATAGAGTTGTTAACCAGGTCCCAAATCCCAAAACTTAACGTCTAAATCAAGGTTATTTTCGGCCATCGGCCGATGGAGATTTATAGGGGTCAGAATATGCTAAAATTCGCCCTTTCAGATATATTGAGAGGGCAAATTCTAACTTTCTTGGCAAACTAGAAAGGTTTTTAAGCAATCTGATATAAATTCAGTGGCTTAACTATGCGAATCAAATATTTTACAATGTTACAAAATATGCCTACTTTTCAATTTTCGAGACGTTGCGACGGTCCCAAGAGACTGGGAAACAATTATGGCCCCTAACGCAGTCAGAAAATTATTTCGAAACAAACCAAATCTAATTTAGTTCTTTCCTAAGTAAAGTCTTTCTGTTGACAGAGTTTCAGGCAAAATTATTTTTGACGCGAAATTGACCGGGTGGAAATAAGAGAGACAGCCTCTTAAATGCTGTTTATAAGAAAGTCGTGGTTGTGAGCAGTTTGTTCCTGATCGAAAATGCAGTCTCGTTCAATGGCAACCGTCAAGGTTTTCCTCACCAAGCTTTCGCTGAGAACTACAATGCCAGTTCTTTTAATCTTTTAACCCATAAGATTGACCAGCATCCAATTTCTCCCGACAGTATCGCCCCTGAATCCAACATTAAAGTAATGAGAATAAAGGAATTGATCACGTACTCAAAAAACTCTTGACTGTTAAAACAAATCCTCCTTGTGAACTTTACGGTTAGCTCAATGGAAAGAGCGCTGGACTGATGTGCGGGAGATCGAGGGTTCGAGCCTTCAAGGTCTTAAAATAATTGAGAAGAATATGCTGCCTTTCTATAACATCAAGAAATGGTTAGATATTCTAGTCTTCTCGGGTAGGGACGAATAAATGGAGGTCCCGTCTCCTGCAGGGTTAGGGGTAAGAGACGTTAATTTCCCACACACAAGATTACTGTGTGATGGATGTCCTCCCCTGGGGTGGGATGGGTGGGCTGCTGTCTTGCGTTTCATACATGAGCCTCTGGCTCGGGCAATATGGGTAACCATGTCCCACGTAAAGACATTAAACTTTGATTACTATTACTATTATGGGAAATGTATGGAGAACAGTATGGAGAATATGCATACTGGTGTCAGGTTGCAAAGGTTAAGCACGGAGATATGTTAAGGCCGGTGAGAAAACTTGTCACCACGAAATTTGCAAATAGTTGACAAGGAATCAAAGACTTCAGAGAAATGCACTAGTCCAGAAAATTTTCTTCGACGCCAGAATGTTGTTGACGAGTTCTATAAATACAGAAGGAAACTCTCAGTTTCAATTGTTTTGCTAACCGAAGGTACCGTAATCGTAAGGGCCAATCAAAAGGAAGGAAATTTCAAAACGAACCAATGAGAACTCACAGTAACTACCTGTATGGAGCCGGCCTGAAGCGCGGGAGCCGAGAACGGAAGTGACCAAGCCACGGTTGGCTCTGAGTTTTGCATCTTCATAGTTGAAAAGGAGGCGAGTTTTTTTTTACTAATCAAAGTGCGTAGACCACAGCAGCGATGGATTTTGATGATGCATCCACTTCTTTAATGCATCTTTCAAATGTAACTCTATTAGTTATCTAGGAGATGAAAAAGACTTTCTCCAAGAAGCAAGAGTTAGGTAACATTATTGCTTTACACTAAGAGCTCTCGTTCAGTGATAGAATCAACTAATAGTACAGTTGCTATTGTTGCTTTCGCCTGATTGATTCCTCCTCTCAAATGACATCCTGCTTCTCTCCGTCGCTTCCTCCGGACCACGAGAGCCTCGTACATCTGAAAAAACAAAAAAACAAAAGAAGGAAACGAACCTGTTAGAGGGTTTAAGAGGTTCTCAACAAAAACCGACCAACAAGACACTATCCAGAATCCTCTGTATGGACACCGCAGATTTTTAAAGAACCTTTTTCGATGACTTGAACCTGTTAGAGACAGAGCCAATCATTTTAAGCCAAACCTATTTGCTGTTGTACAACATACTACAAATATAGATAGAAATGCACACCTTACTGCAATTACTTTGTCACAGAAAATACAAAAAAAAAAAAAAAAAAAAGGAAAAGAGCGCAAAAAGCCAAATAGGAAATTTTTAGCATATAAACAATGTTTATATGCTCGGCAGCCGAACAATGATCACAGTATTTCCAGTGAAATTTATTTTCAACCTCTTGAAAGTATCAGATGCTGCATGCCTATGTTATATGCAAATTAATTTAAATTCGACTTCTTTACTTTTTGTCTTTGCTTTGTCGCATTTGTAAAAAATAAACCAAGTATGTCTTTGCTTAGTCACAGTAGAAATTGTATGTAACAAAATGATCCCCATGGCAAGTTATAGAAATTACTTATATTGAATCATGGAGGGTCAAACTAAATTGAAGCTCGCCCCTCGTGATCATTGCATCACACAAATATCTATGCAATTGTTGGTCGTTTCACACGAAGAGCAAGAGTAAGTGCGTTGGATCATGTTAACTGTAGGTGCTCTCGTTCCGTATATCGGTCGATATATCGGTTGATATATCGGTCAAAAGTCGGCCGATACTTGGTCAAAACTAGGTCGATAGTCGGTCGATATATCGGTGGAGATTATTATCGACTATCCAGTGGGTCTCCATCGAGTATCGGCCAACAGTCGACTATCAACCTAGTGTCGACCGAAATATCGGTCAAGCATCGACCGACTTCCGACCGATGTATCGACCGATATATCGGTAGAGAGTACCTACGGTAACATGATCCTGTGCGTTTTGTCAGCCCCAACTTCCTGTTCGCTTTTCACCTTGTGCTGGAGAAACCTAATCTTCCTTCAGGACCGAAGCGTTACTTCTCAGTCGTCAGTCACTCGAAAGGAAAAGAAAGAGGGGACGATGAGTTTTGTTAAACTAACTTACTAGAACTTGTTCGCTCTTGATCAGGTGGTTCGTTTGTATCCTGCTTGCTTTCACTATCTCCCATTGCTTTTCTGCGAGAATCTTCCTGATTTTAAGCAAGTTCGCGGGTCTCTGCTTTTGATATAATAAGCTGTAGGTATAGATTTATTTCTGCAAAAAGGCATTTTTTGTTTGTACTTGATTGGTTGATAGCACCGAAGCGGGAAGCATATGATTATCTGAAGACACTTCCGGCGTTTTTTGGAAATACTGGAAGTCCTGCATTGCCATTAGTCCATGTGGAAATACAACAAGTGAGGTTTTCTCGTTTTTTTATCGTTCTTATTCCTTTTACTGCAGCGCTATTTCAATTGGTAATACAGCTGTTGTAATCTTCAGATGGTGTCACATGTCTTATAACTTGTAAGGTGAACAGCAGCGCATGCGCCGATAACAAGTTGGCAAGTCAATACATGGACAGCTTTTGTGACATGCTTCCTCGTTTGATTTTGTTTTAAAATAAACTTTATATTCTACTCAATTTGTTTTTCTATAGCAATAATCCTCGGCGGTTATCTTATTGGTGTTTTTAGAGTTGCCTTTTCTTACGAAGGATAAGATATGTAACTGCTCTCGAGAGAATTCACTGTCAGGAAAAATAGTAGTAGGACAGATTTGGGGCAAAAATATTTTTTCCAACGTGTCAGCTGAAAATTATATGAGATTTTACAGAAATGTTTCCTCCAAAGAGAAAAATACAGTCGAACTGGATGGAGTTTGTGGTTATGTTGAATAATCTTAACGAAAAACCGACGCCGGAATTAAAATGTGATCACCTTGGATAACAGATTCCTGTGTTTCTTAGAAAGAATAACAGACATCCATTGTCTGGCCATTTTGATTAAATTTTGATTTATTTTTGTCTAATCTGTACCGGACTTGGGGTTTGTCTCATATTTATCAAAATGTTTGGAGAATGTGACGGATAGATTTGCTGGTCTCCGGCCATTTTTATCTTTCAACTGTGTAGTTAATGGTCCTTCACTTCCGGCCCAAACTCCAATTCCAAAGTCTTTAAGCCTTGTAAAACGCTTCTGCCAGAGGTCAGAGCTCAGAGGTCAGAGGCCAGAGGTCAGAGGTCATCCCGATTTACTGAAGCTAACCATGAAGCGACTGGGAGTATAATTGCCTCTCTGTTTGATGAGGCTGCTTTCTTTTTATAGCGTCTGCGAATGAGTATGATAATTTATACCAAGAAGGCTTTTTTTTTACATGATTCTTGCACCAACCGTCAAGTCATGATTAGGAAAAACCCAGTTACACTCCATCTCTTGAGTCAGCCTGATGATCTAAATCACATTGTCTCTCGGAGCTTTCTGGGTTAAAGCATAGTCAGGAGATAAAAGAAAAAGAAAAATAGTCATCAATAAGTAGAGTATCTAGGTTTCAAAATAGAAATATGGCAATGTTATGCAAGATTTTTTAATATTGGTACATCTTATTAGGAAAACGTTGGTGTAACTGTAGAAAAGAAAATTGAAAAAATTAAAATGTCGGAAAGGAATTTGACATGGGCATGTCTTAATCTGATTGTTAGGTGTTATCAGTTTTTAAAACATTGGTGTAATTCGGCAGGTCCGCAGAAGACGAAACAAAATATGAAAACACGGTGATAGGAAAAAATTACAAGTAATAAAAAAAATGCAGCGAAAACACCACTTACTTTTATTTTGTGTTGATGAGATGTTTTCATGGGGATTAGTGTCTTTCTCAGGTGATTTTGGAGATGGAATTCGAAATTTCATTCTTTCCCGTGCAATACACTCTCGCTCGATGATTCCTTTGAAAATAAGCAGCAATTACTTTATTGAAATCTAGATTTGAAAAGGAAGATTACTACAAGTGTTTTACCGATTGTTGTTCATAGCATTGTGGCTATGAATAATAATCTGTTTCGAGACCGAAACAGAGAACAACTCTGAACATGAGCCACCACTAAATTCTACTATGAGACGTCTTCCGTCACCTGCTGAGCAGTTTAGTAGATTTATTGGAACAAAAGATATCACTTACATCAGAAAAGAGTTTAAATCCCAAAAGATTGGCTTAGACAGCAGAATGGCTGCCATACTATCGCAATATATGGCCGCCGTGACGTCATATGAAAACGATCACTCATCATCTACCAATACTTATTAATGACGCACTTTGTACCTGAATATGCCCCTAAATCTTTGGAGTGGATATTAAAGTAAGAAAAATGGCTTGAATGTTCTTAAAACTGTGATTCGGGACTGGAACACCGATCCAATGTGGGGTTCGGTTTGGTCTTTACACAACAGGCTTTTCTTTAGATAAAGGCTGATAGTTTCGAAGGAAACTGTTTGGGGCTGCGTCGGTGGGAGTAACGAAATAATTTGGATATATCAACAAAGTTGAAGTGGTAAATTGGCCACCGTAACGATTACAGAAGCTGACGTTTCGAGCGTTAGCCCTTCGTCGCTTGGATATATCAACAAAGTTGAAGTGGTAAATTGGCCACCGTAACGAATACAAAAGCTGACGTTTCGAGCGCTAGCCCTTCGTCGCTCCGACGAAGGGCTAGCGCTCGAAACGTCAGCTTTTGTAATCGTTACGGTGGCCAATTTACCACTTCAACTTTGTTGATATAACCAAATTATTTTCTTTAGATGCATGCACTCCGTTTTTTCCCTTTTCACAGAAAACAACTCGATCAATCTCTTTGTCTTCGTATTGAATAAAAAGAGCCCAAGTAGCCAAAGATTAAGATAAAACACTCACCTGTGTCAGGAGCTTGTGAGATATTTAGATGCGGGTTAGCATCCCAAGCAGGTAATTTTATAAATGGAAACGGAATTCCTCTATTAGTAGTCGTTTCATTCGTCAAAGCATTCCGAACCGTGACGAGTCCTGCGATAGGGAAAAAAAGGCCGCGGATTATGAATATGAAAGGTAGCAGTTTACAGCGGTAAATTTATGTCGAATAAGGCAAATTAGATGGCCACAACTAATAAAAATACTCAGCGATACTACATAATAAAACGTCCTAAATGAGATATATATATATATTTCCATACTTACCGGGGTTATCTTGTTCTTTAAAACTGTTTGCAAAAATATCAACACCTTGTAAATGATTGGTATTCCATAGAGTTTCCATGTAAGTGGTATTTTCTTTTGGTGTTTCTCTTAAGTCCAACCTTTCTTCCATGGTAACTAAATCGTCGTCAGCAACTAAGATTGTTGTATCCCAGCCGAGGAAAACTAATTACACGATTTCGTGGTTGTCTCAACCTTTCATAGATATCGTCTCGTGACAGTGTCAAACTTTAATTGTCTTAAAGTTTTCCCCTCAAAACTGATACGTCTATGCGGGTTAAAATTAGTTTCCGAAAGCTGATACGAAAGCATTAAAGTGTGTTCGAGTGCTGAAAGCAGCAGAAACTGAAATAAGAATGTTAGTGTGCTTTCTAATTTTTTTATTCAACTGCTTCATTTGAAGTTTCCAGTACGCTACAACACTTATCGGTGGAAACTATGCTTTTCTGTCGTCCTATAACGTATCATATACCCATAATTAGGACTAACTGGCCAGCGTCTATTTATAGAAATTGAAATTCATATCGCATATTTTCCATGTAGGTCGGTCCGTATTAGGGAAAACCCGAGCCCGATCGAGTTCTTGACGGAAGAAAATAATAGGATAAAGGGGGGAAATTTCTAAAGAAACTGTGGTGCTGCGTCGGTGGGAGTAAGGTAACTTTATCAACTGAGTTGATAATATAAGCTGGCCACAGTAAAGAGTTTCAAAGCTGACGTTTCGAGCGTTAGTCCTTCGTCATTCGCTCTGACGAAGGGCTAACGCTCGAAACGTAAGCTTTGAAACTCTTTACTGTGGCCAATTTACACTCAGTTTATAAAAAACGAGAATAATAGGACTCAACTATAACCCGGAGGTTACTGAATTGTTTACATTCATTTTTGTTCACATTAATTATCTTAATTTTCTTTTTTCCCATTATTTTTATTTTTTATGTCGTAAACATTTTTATAGATACCTTTATCACACGCAAAGTCGCAAGAACCGCCAACGCAACAACATCCTCTGGTACAACCCGCCTTTCACCAAGAACACCAGCACTAACATCGGACATAAATTCCTCGCGCTCTGATTGACAAACACTTCCCCAAAGATCATAAGCTCCGCAGAATTTTCAACAGAAACACAATCAAACTTAGTTACAGCTGCCTGGACAATACAAAACAAATCATCGACAACCACAACAAAAGAATCCTCACCTCCCACGTAAAGACTAACGCCACCGCCACAACCGACACCTCTACCGCAAACAACAACAAGAAATGCAACTGACTACAGAAAAACTCATGCCCTCTAGACGGAAACTGCCTCCAACAATCTGTCATATACCAAGCTACCATTACGCGTAAAGACAACAGCACGACAGACACATACATCGGGCTCACTGCAAACGACTTTCAGTCGCGCTACAACAACCACACCTCATCATTCCGACACGCAAAACACCGCAACTCCACCGAACTCAGCAAACACATCTGGACACATAAAGACAACAACATCAATTATTCCATCACCTGGCGCATCCTATCTTCCCACCTGCCCTACAACAGCTCATGCAAACGATGCAACCTATGCCTTAAAGAGAAATTCCTAATCATCTGCCACCCAGACCTATCAACACTCAACAAGCGTAACGAACTCGTCTCTTCCTGCCGACACAGAAACAAAGCACTCCTACGCAACAGCTGACTTGACACTTTTCACACCGCATAAACCATGTTAATTAGCAATTAGTGTAATATATAAGCGAGGGTATCGCATTATTCTGCCATTAAAATCCCCTGATGAGTGGGCAACCACGAAACAGGTCTGTAGGGATGTATCTGTAGTTGTTTTTTTTCCGACTTCCACACATCATATATATATATATATATTTGTAATCAGAGTATATTTTATCCCAGGGCTTCTATTGATAGCAGGGAAGTCTACTTTTAGGATTTTGACTGGGACTTCCTTAATTTTTTACTATTGGTTAAAGGTGTCTATCTATCTATCTATCTATCTATCTATCTATCTCTCTATCTATCTATCTATTTATCTATCTATTTACCTTTCTATCTATTTATCTATCTATCTATCTACCTATCTATCTATCTATCTATCTATCTATCTAACGATCTATCTGTCTGTCTGTCTGTCTGTCTCTCTGTCTATCTATCTATCTATCTATCTATCTATCTATCTATCTATATATTTATCTATCTATCTATCTATCTATCTATTTATCTATCTATCTATCTATCTATCTATATATTTATCTATCTATCTATCTATCTATCTGTCGGTCTGTCTATCTATCTATCTATCTGTCTATCTATCTATCTATCTGTCTGTCTGTCTATCTGTCTATCTATCTATCTATCTATCTATCTGTCTGTCTGTCTATCTATCTATCTATCTATCTGTCTGTCTGTCTATCTATCTATCTATCTATCTATCTGTCTGTCTGTCTATCTGTCTATCTATCTATCTATCTATCTATCTGTCTGTCTGTCTATCTGTCTATCTATCTATCTATCTATCTGTCTGTCTGTCTATCTGTCTATCTATCTATCTGTCTGTCTGTCTATCTATCTATCTATCTATCTCTCTATCTATCTATCTATTTATCTATCTATTTACCTTTCTATCTATTTATCTATCTACCTATCTATCTATCTATCTATCTAACGATCTATCTATCTGTCTGTCTGTCTGTCTCTCTGTCTATCCATCTATCTATCTGTCTGTCTGTCTCTCTGTCTATCTATCTATCTATCTATCTATCTGTCTGTCTGTCTATCTATCTATCTATCTAGCTGTCTATCTTTCAATTAGTGATCACTGTCTTATTTATGCAATCAGGAAAATAGGGATTCCCAGGGGTCGACCAAGGTTTGTTTGAAGCAAGAAATTTTAAGCATTTTGACGAATCAAAATTAAAGAAAGATCTCAGTAATGCGCCTTGGCCGTGTATTGATAATTTTCAAGACGTGAACCGCGCGCTAGCCGCGTGTACTAAAGTATTTCTCAGCTTGCTTGATAAACATGCTCCTTGCTGCACCAGAAGAGTACGTAACAAACCTTCTCCATGGTTAAATCCAAACATCAAACAGTTGATGTTTAAGCGAGATTGGTTAAGAAGGAAAACAACTAAAACCGGTATGCTAGAGGATTGGACGGCTTATAGAACTTCAAGAAATTTAGTCAATAAAGAGATAAGACTAGCAAAGAAAAGATTTTATCGGTCACGCATAAACAAGGCATCTGGCGATCAAAAGGCGACGTGGAAAGTGCTTAATGATCTCTTAGGAAAAAAGTCGTGCGTAACAAAGATAAGTGAATTGAAAAGTGACTGTGGTGTGACAATCACAAATCCTGAGGACATCGCAGATTACACGAACAAATACTTCGCAGCGATCGGCCCAAATCTAGCTTCAAAGATTCAAGTCAATGAAGATAATATTACTCCTACAGAATTCTTGACCAAAAAAGATTCTAGCTTTAATTTTAAAAAAATGGAAGCCTTCAGTGTGCTAAAATTATTGAATGGGGTAAAAATTAACAAGGCAACTGATCGATAAAATATCAAATAGAATTTGAAAAATAGCTGCTCCTGTAATCTATAAGAACTTAACAGACTTATTTAATTCATCTATCACCTCTGGTGTATTTCCATCTGATTGGAAAATAGCAAAGGTCTCTCCACTCTTTAAATCCGGTGATTTGAGCGACGCAAATAATTACAGACCAATTTCTGTTTTACCAAAAATTGCACGAGTATTTGAAAGACTTATATTTGACCAGTTATATACGTATGTTAATGAGAATAACTTTCTTTATACGTACCAGTCCGGATTTAGACCTCTTCATTCAACCCTTACTGCCTTTACTTGATATAACTAATGAGTGGTGTTTTAATATTGATAAAGGCATGGTTAATGAGTTCTTTTCCTGGACTTGAAAAAAGCCTTCGATACCGTTGACCACAATATTTTACTTACAAAACTTAGATACTACGGAGTAGAAACTGCAACAATCAGCTGGTTCACCTCGTATTTAGAAAATCGACAACAAGTATGTTATGCTAATGGTATCAACTCATCTATAGATTACCTAACATGTGGTGTTCCTCAAGGTTCAATTTTAGGTCGGCTGCTCTTTCTTATATATATAAATGATATCTCTAAGTGTTTAGATTATGGGTTAGCAAGATTATTTGGTGACGATACGGACTTGACATTCTCAGGCTGCAGTTTCCCTGCCCCGCAGAATAAAATGTCAAAGAATCTCAGGGGTATAGCCTCTTGGCTTCAGCCAACAGGCT